>NW_018164466.1:904686-924153 GCF_001263595.1 Phalaenopsis equestris
GGCGACGAAAGGTGATAGCGATCGACGATAACAGGAAGGGTGTTGGACTCCAGCTACTTCTCAATGCTTCAAGTTCTCTCTCAAGCTTCAAGTCTCCCCTCATGAGTGGGGTGAAACACTATTTATAGTATTCTATGTGCAATTAATGCAAGAATATGAACCAATTTGATCGGACGGCCCAAAGAGCTTCCTTCAATCAAACGGCATTTGATGGACATTTTGGTGTCTTAAAGATGTCGGAATTGAGCAATCTTGGGCTCGTTGGATTCGTCTTGTCGAGACGCTCGATTCAACTGAGATGCTCGATTCAACTATAGGCTTGCTAGATTAGGCATTCGTTAAACCTTCTAAATATATCTGAAAATCTTCCAAGTGTGGTTAATGACTTGATCTAAGTTTGATTTGACTCAGATTGGACCAATTTTGATATCATTCGGTCTATCTTGTCGAGCTGGTCAGTTTGACTATAAGTTTACTGAAATCGAAACTCTGAATGAATTTTTATCGAGATTTGAATTCTTTGCTCAAAAAATTATCTCGAGATTCATGTCATGCCTCGAAATTTGTGTCGAATGATAGACATTTGTTGAAGATGTATTTTTAAAAAATTACTTAGATGGACACTTTTATGTCATATCAGAGTCGTGTCCGTGTTCAATATTGCACGGCTCCTTAATTAAAAGTGTTTGTGCATCATAATATATAAGGTTTTCATTTAATTCGTTTTATTTCCTCCACACCTTTTCAACTTTCCCATGTTTAAGTTTTTGGT
This sequence comes from Phalaenopsis equestris, assembly GCF_001263595.1. Lineage (NCBI taxonomy): Eukaryota > Viridiplantae > Streptophyta > Magnoliopsida > Asparagales > Orchidaceae > Phalaenopsis > Phalaenopsis equestris. Next base: position 905,459 of record NW_018164466.1, read on the forward strand.
ACTTCCTCCCATTCCGCGTATTTCTTCTTGCCATTTCCTATCAACCTTCTGTTCGAGCACCTCCATGATAGGAAGTCCTAAAAGGATAAGAAAATTGATACAAGAAAGTGGAATGCCCCTAGAATTTTTTCAAAACCAATTTTCTAAAATAGCAGTTCTCTTTTATACGGCCAAGGCCAACAAAAGTCAATTCCATATATAGTGTACTTAAAGAGCGCTCAGAAACAACCATTACATGTAAAAAACAATTATGCATCAGACCATGCAAACAAAATGAATTCTAAAATAATGCCAAATATCCTTGAAACGTGAAATCATTTCCTTTTATCTTCGAATGGAACTATTAATCCATACCATTGGTTAAAAATCTCGATAAGAATCTTTTCTCAATGATCTGAGAAATTTTATAATCGTGCCGCAATTTGATTTCCTGTTCCATATCTTCAATATTTCAAATGGTAGCAGTAACTTGGCATTCCTAATCTGTTGAGCTGTATTTTCTACTGTCTGTTGAAAGAAAAGAACATAAGAGGAGAACATGCTATATATGGGTTATTTGGTTCAATATTATTGATAGAAGTCTCCTCTACAGTAATATTTTTTTTTATTTTAATGACAATGTCACGGTCAAATGCAATGTTTAGTTCAATGCTGGGTTGCTAATAGAGGTAATGTTTTCTGGAAAAATTGATGGCGATAATTTTAGCTCTTATTGGTGCTATTTACTTTAATCATTAAATAGCTAGTTATTTAGATGCATTAACGAAAGAGTTAAATGACATTTATTAAAGATGCCAATGAACCAAAAAAATGACATCTACAAATAGGGCAACATTACATAGGAGATGTCAGTTAATTTAATAACCTACAAGTTCGTTCAGGCGATCAATTTCCTAAAGCAAAAAATCTTTTTCTATAACTTTACAAAACGCAACAAACTTTTTTCATTTAATAAAAAGGATGGCTTTTCCAAGAAAAAAATATAGAGATAGAACCAAGCAAGACTGGGTCTCTAGTAAAACTAATGTAGAAACACAAACAGATCAAGTGGAAAACAAGTAAATGGAATATTTAACATGCGGCACTTTAAAAGAAGCCCTTACAGGGAAAAAAACATATAGAACTGCATCAAAAACTAGTAAAACCATAAAAAATTCATTTGATCAATTTTAACACATCTACTGCAAAATTAAACAGTTCAACAGAGATATTGACTATAACTAGAATGCATAATCTATATTATGGAATTTAGATTAGATTCAAGGGCATCCTAGTTCAAATTTCATATTTCAAAATTTAGACTGCAAATTAGGATACATAATCTACATCCAAAATGCAAAACCAAATTAGGATCCATAATCTGGAATGCATTTTGTGCTCTAAACAAAATTAGAAGGTACAAATAAAAGAAAACAAACCCAACAATTCAATTTTTAAGTTGGTTTGATTGACCATGCCCAAAAAATGAACCTAAATCATACAGTCAAGTAAAACAAAATCTATGTCAAAACCCACTAACTAGCATGGAACATGCTCAGAAACCAAAAGGTGTAAATACCATCATGCTTTTAAGTTGAAACAAATAATGCACACAATACAAGCAAATCAAGCATATGAGTCTATGGCAGCAAAAAATTCAATGAATTAGATAATTCAACTGATAGAAACCTCGCACGCTTAGTATGTCATAGTTTTATTCTCATAGGACGTCCATGTTTTAATGTTTATTATACTAAACATATGCGCCAAATGCTAAATTAAATAAATGCATGAAAATGAATATTTTTTTAAGGTAAAAATGTGACTTATGTTTAGCTGAACTAATAGGTGAAAACCCATAAATGAGGGAAAAGAGGTAACAAAAGAGAGGCATGTTGAGACACCTCTGCAACTTTCTCAGTCTCCTCAATGAGGGCTGTCCACGCATTGAAATCCAAACAGTTAATCCTAACAGCATTCCATAGCCTCTCCTCCTCAGCAGAATACACTACAAAGTACAAAGAAAACAAAAATGCATGAACAAAATCAACTTTTGGATAACTAAGCACATGGACAACAGAAACATCAAAATTAAACAAAGAAAGTGAAAAAAAAAAGTTGCTAAATGATTCTCATTAAAATTTTCCAAGAATAGTTTCAATTAATATGAAAGCATACGTACCTTCTTCAAAATGTTGTGCCCCAGCATGCGCATCGGGAACAGCGGATGCAGCCCCATATTCAACAACATCCGAAGACTGATATTCAACCATTTCACCGGGAACTCCGTTTGTTGAATCATAGCTGACAGCATGAGTGGGAACAGCTGCCTCCACTTCATGTCTAACAAGGTTATCAGTGGCAACAGCAGCCATAGAATCACATGCAACATTCCCATTTCCAGCATGGGCTGAACCATAAGTTGTGCCATGAGCATAGACATTCTCATTCCCAGGGTTAAAATTTTGAACTAAGGGACCTGACGCATCGGCTAATGATCCAGGTTGGTCCAAATTTTCAACTCCCTTCTCTGAATTAGACATATCGTATGCTGAAGGAGCCTCAATAACTCTAGAATATTCAGTCATGCTGGGAGATTGGGTAACTACCTGCTGATCATCTTCCATCTTCTTTAATTAACAATCAAATAAACTGCAATGGGAAAATGTTCCCCCAGGATATAAGATACCGGGCAGCAAAAGAGAAACCAAACTGCTGAAGCAGTTCAATGTCAAAGTGATATAGCAAGTTCTTTAAACCACAACATCTACACAGCCTCAAAAAATTCGTGATAAATCCGGGATATACTAAATCCTGTTAATCGGCGTATTTTAGCAAATCCAGGACAAGCGAAGAGGAAGAATGGCTCGAACAGGCTTACCTTCGTCAATGGTTTCCGGTAGGAGCCGAGCGGAAGGATGAGAAATATGGGAGCTTCGGTTGTCTCTGTAAGCCGCGACCCCGTCGTTGCCTTCCCACGAAGTTTCGCTCGCGAAGGCGATGATTTTGAGCGAAACTGGGAGGGGGAGGGGGAGGGGGAGGGGGGAGCGACAGAAGCGAGGGTTTGAGTAGCGATGGGAAGTTTGGGCGAAACCGGGAGAGGGGGAGCATGGAGACGAGGGTTTCGGGCACCGAGGGGAAGAGAGGGATTGTTTATAGTTTTAATTTGTTTTTAGGCTAAATTTTTAAAACAAGCTTAGGGTGAGGTGCAGCAGTTTGTGCGTTTCAGGATAATCAATTTATCCTTAAATATGACTTACAGGTGGACTGCAGAGTTCGATCCGTGGCCTGAGTTTAGTGTAAGAATGAAATCGTGTTCTCGGATAAACAGCCAAAATGCGTGATCCAAACGGTACCACGATTTTTTAAAAAAAGACACTACACTTATAAGCTGTCCCAAATGGGCCCTTAATTAGCATGAGAAGCCACTAGATCGTGATTAACAGTGTTGTGCCGCATCATAATTATTTCTATTTAAATTATTTTTATTTTATATTCCCAAAAAATAGCAGCTAAAAATCATCTTTTCTCAAATCTATCTACCTTTCATTTGGCCTGCATTTCACATTAAATGTATTTTTAAATATTTTTGTTGTGAAATTTCTGATGTGCACGCACCACGTTAAACAGCTTGGTTTGGCTTGGGTTTCTTAAATATCTGCTATGAAATTTTGTTAAAATTATAAATAAATAAATATATATTGATAATAATATTTTTATGATTTAAAAATTTAAAAAAATAAAATTAAATTGTTAATATTTTTTAAAATAATAATTTAAAAAAAATAAATCATCAGAAATTAAAAAGTTAATATATTAAATTAATTATAATGAATTTATTATTAATTTTTTAAATATATATGAAATGGTATAGATTAATAACAAAGATTTAAATAATTTATCTAATGAATTATTAAAAACAAAACAAAAATAAAAAAAAACCTCATTTATGGGAAAAAAATTAAATTTGCGGGATAGTATTTAAATTAATATAAATATTAAAAAATAACATAATTTTAACTAAACTTTGACATTGAAAGTAATAAATTTAGAATGTCAAATTTTTGGATTCAAATTTAAACTTTGTTGAAATAGTAGTTGAAAATAAAATAAATATTAAAAAAATTAGAAAATATATTTTCTTCATCACGGTTGAAGAGCTCTTAATCTCAGAGCGCATCTTGATGGTGCACGGAGTGGTTGCCCTAGATGTTTCTCTCCATCATCCTCTTGAATCCGATCACTAGTTGATGCGACAACTGGAGTCACTTGTTAAATGTGGAGTGAAGGTCCGTTATAATTGGGCCCCAAACGAAATTGCAAGTTGAAATATCCAGCCTCTGAAGTCTTCTAGTGTAGAGCATATGACGAACCCTTGTATGATGTTGAAGGTCTTACACATGTTGAGGTTCTTGTATATTTTAAGGGACCAATATAGGTAAAAGATTTTCTCGAAGCATCTACAATCAATTCTCTTGAGAAGTTCGTTGGTAATCGTCATGGGATATCCAAAGTAGAACTTCGAGAAGTATGTTCGGGTGGTTGGTCAAACCCGCTATAATCAATATAGAGGATTGATCCACGTTGTTGGAAAACTCTGCGAGTTCTTCATAACCTTTCTGCATTGTCATAACATCTTCACCATGACAACCAGCAAAACTACAAGCAAGGCCCTTTGAATGGACAAATGCAATGGTCAACCTGCATAAGTTTATAATTTATTAAATCAGGATAATATATAAGAAATTATAAGTGCAACATCATTATAAAATATTTACTAACCATTAATCTCTCCCCAGAAGACATTGGGTGGTAAGTACCTTGTGGTACAACAAACTGTTAAACTAGGTAGATTGATGTCCATGATCTATACTGCTGTAAGTAATGCGACAGTTTCACACTTCCATCACCTAAAGATGGATTTATTAGAGTCATGAAGACCTGATGATTATTCTACAGAGCAATGAAATTTTGGTGGTAATGCATCCAGTCCATGTCAGGTTTTCCTCACCAATCGATCTGTGGAAAAGATTAATATATTGACACAATCTCTGTGGATTCTACATAAATAAATTGTCGCATTACTCGGTCTGGAAGATGCCACTCCACACATTTTCAGTTGATAAGAGGTGGATGAGCTGTCCATATTTCCATATTATAGGGACAATTCTTAGGTAACCACGTCGTAAAATCATTAAGATAAAGTGCCTAAACAACTTGTTTGTTTAGATCTTACGATTTGTTATGAATTAAATAAACAACATATAAATTTATTTTTATAAATTAATGTAATTAACTCTGCATTAGTCCATGAATTTAGCCTATATACATTTCTTGATTTATGTGTGGCACTTCTAGCACTCAATCCTCATTTCATCTGGGGTTATTAGATAAAATTATTAAAGGAATTGCTGACATATTTATAAATATTATTAGTCTGCATAAAATATATGTGAATCCCAATGTCTTGTGTGATAAATCTCTGGGAATAGGAACACAGAGAGTGTGTATGCGGACATGCAAATGCTTCCAGCACCAAACTTGCAATAGGTGTAGACATACGGCTATTCTAGCACGCTTAGGCTTTGTGATCATATTTAACTCTCTGTACAATTGTGCTTAAACAATCCTTCCTGTAGAGTACTGGGAAAATGTTACTAAATCCTCAAGTAATTGTAAATAATGTAAATGTATGTGCGTCCTTGATGTATCGAGCAGTAAAAAACTACCTACATATATGAAATGTATGCTTTAACACTATACAGAAATGTGGGATAATCCATATTCTGATAAGATTCTCTATAAAAAACATATCGAAGCCAATGAAGATGTACAATGGTATGGGATTGAGAGTGTCCCATTTGAAAATTTGTCAAGAATTTTTTGTCCTCAGGATCCTGAACAATCTCATCTATGCTTGGATGTCTTCATAATAATTCATCGCAAAAGTTTGGCCAACCAGACCAGCGCAACTTCAGCACAACACAAATTGGACCAATCAGGGCACGTCCATCCACCCTGATGCCAATAGTAATTTGTACATATTGCAGTGTGATTGTCATCTCACATGTAGTTATTAAGAAAATAATAAATGCAGTCTTAACCATAATTATATGGATAACAAATAATTTAATTTTTTGGTTCTCTTCTTACCAACTGATAAATGGAACATATTAGTGAGCTAAGACCTTCGCCCTACCGTTGTAGTTCTCAAATGATGTTCTATCACAATAAATTATAAATGTTGAATATAATAAATTCCCGCAATTTGCAATGCTCGAATGAATTGTGGGCACCTAACCGACCACTCCCATGCTTTGCATACATGACTGGTTGGTTGTCTCAAGTACCCTCACCTGTTCATGTTTTACTTGAATCAGTCTTTTATATCTAATCAATTGCAATAAGAATAAATTACAAATACATTATCTGATCAATAGTTGATGCTCTATGTGATTCTCCTAATGCTTGTTTACTCGGCAGTGCCTCCGCCATTGCTAGATACACTGTCGGAACATGCCTAGTACAGTGGCAGCCTCATGTACTTGTTGTCTTTGTCGTACTTATTTAAGGATTACCCAAAAAGTATTTACTCGATAAAATAATTTATTTTCTAGGCTAATTTAATTTAAATGTCTGCTTGAACTTGGGTTATTGGGGTATGTCGTGTTTTTGTGTCCAGTGTTTTTAAAAATAATACATTAACAAGAGCTATGTAATCTTGTTTCATCCATTATATTTCCTATTCTATTGAATCTTGGCCTATCGCATCGCCTTCTAAACAAAGGAACGAATAAATTTACACGCCTTGTTGTTGATTATATTGTGGCATATCTCCTTTTCTAGTATCTATGAAACAAAGCCTCGTACATTTGTCTATAATATTATATAATAAAATATATAAAACTTGTATGTTATAAATTTATGGTTCCCAACACTACAATTGAATGTACACATGAGACATGATATATTTGCATTTTTTTGCACGTACACAAACAATGCTCTAATGAGATAATATTCACTCGAAAAGTCCTACAACTCATGTCAAAGACTTGATATTTTTTGGCTTTAGTTTTTTTATGCCGTAAGTGTTAGGTGCCTACCTAAATGACTGTGATGATCTACCTCCCATTTGTAGCATCTTGCAGCTCAAGACAGACATTTGATACCTCCTAGCACATACTCAAGGCACAGAGCTAGAATTTGTGTTGATTCTACCCCACACGAGAGAACCTACAATTGGACGAACTCACCCAAGATATTGGACATGATTGATGGACATTCTAGTGTTATTGGTCTCTCTGTATCCACTCAGAGTCTCCCCGAAGTTAAGGGAAGTCGGAGCCCTCATACGCACACAACTGGAAAATTTGTGTTTGGAACACCTTACCCATTTCGTAGTTCAGAGTACCCACTGGTGACAGATTATCTAATCCATATATGGGGAAAATACTCATTTTTGAAGTTAGGGGATCATAATTTACTCATATGTGGTTTGCTATAGCTTTCAAATCGAAGGAATCCTCCGCTGGGCGCGCTAAGCAAAAATCAGCATTTTTTGGGCTAGAGCGTCTCCTAGTGCCATTCCTGAGTGCCTATGTGCCCAAAATAGCCCCTGAGGAGCTTAAAACCTGAGATTTCAATAGGTAGGCAACAGTTTCAAGTGCCTAGGTGCCAAATAATTCATCAAAATAGCCATTTTTAGATCACCGGAAAAGTAGGAGCTAGTCCAAAATCAGTACCAATTTTCTCCCGCAAATTTTGCTACTTTTGAGTCATTTCCCGATCAATGGGAAAGTAGGAGTTCCCTTGAGGCCAATAGCTTAAAAGAAAGATGAGAGTGAGGACTTCCTTCTTACAACCTTCTTCTACTTCTTCTTCTTTTTCCTCCTCCATCCTCCACCAAATGATCTTCTTCCTCACCATTCTTTAAGTGTGTGAGGAGATCTTTTTGGGGGGGGGGGGGGGGGGGGCAAAAACAACAAGAGAACAAGGTCTCTCATTTCCTATGCTAAAGGAGAGCTTCATCCTAGCTTAGGTAAGGATCGTCGGAACTTCACCAAAGCTTGGAACTTCGTCGTAACCTCGTCGTACTCTCCTTATAAAGGAAAGCATCTTCATTCTTTAGATAAGGAATGGAGCGGACCATATCGGAGCTTCGCATAGATTTTTTTCATCTCTTCTATCACTAGGAAAACTTATTCCGGAACAAACATCAGACTTTGATCAACCATCACAGCGATGAGACTCCTTGAACTTTCATTCTTCCTTTCATTAGGGCCCCTAGGTCTGAATGTTAGAGAAACTAGGGTAGGGTTTTGGTGTTCTTACCCCATAGGTTAGAAGCTTTTTTTTCCCATAAAGCCTACGAGCAAAACCATTTTTTTTCATTTTTAGCACGAAATCCTAATGCTCAGGATCGTCATTTACACCGACAATTTCTTTCTCACGATAGAAGGGAGCAAAATCCTCCATTTAGGTGTAGAAAATAGAAAGTCCCATGACTTTGACATTCCCTACGCATCGTACCAGAAAAAAAAGCGATTGTCTGTTGCTTTGTAGCAACACCTGCTTCACCCAGTCAATTACCCTTTGGGTAACACGAGAGATCGCCAAGACGAACCGACTTTTTAGCTGAGAACAATAAGATCTCATTTTTATATGCATGTTGTTCATATTTGTATCTTTTTGCATGTCGTGAATGACTTTTTAAAAGTGCATTATAAATATCATTTTTTCATATGTTTTCTACATTGACTATTTTGATTGGTCCCATCGATTTGATTGGCACAACTAACCTATCTTTTGTCGATTCGTCTGAGCGGCTGCACTGAATCGATCAGATTGATTATCATTTTTTGTTAGCCCCTCTAATTGGCCCCACCGACCTGATCGGCTCGACCATCTATGTTCAGTCAATTCGTCTGATCTGTAGTACTAGCCTGATCATATCGATAGATATGCTTATCAGCTCGTCCGACTGGCTGCACTCACCCAATCGGTTTAATTAATTGTTTCTCTTGAGTGTTGCATTTTTCTTGCACATTCATTTGGCATGGATTGCATTAGTCTTGAGTGTTGCAATTTTCTTGCACATTCATTTGGCATGGATTGCATTAGCACCTTCATCACTTGCACCATTGCATGCATTGATGAGCTTATACCCTCACATGCCCATATTGAGTACTTGTGCCTCCCATGGACACATTACCCTACCCCTCTAGTTTGTGACATCTCCATGTCATGACACCACACATCACTAGTGTCTTCATCCACATTAGTGGAATCCCACATGTTTGCTTTGCATGACATCTAGTATGTGGCATTCCTCAGAGGTCACTGCCTCCACTTCACACCAACCCTCCGGGTCATGAACTCCATGACACACCCACCCTCTTGGTCACTGCCTCCACGCCACACCAACCCTCTAGGTCATTGCCTCCATGAGACACCCATTGTCCAGGTTAATGTCTCTATGGCACACCCACCATCCGGTCACTGCCCCTACGACATACCCACCTTTTTGGGTCACTTCCTGTGTAGCTAACTTGCTTTTTGGGTCATTGCCTCCTCGGTACAGTCTTCTTCACTCATGTTGATGTTTTGCATGCACACCACCGCACTGTTAGTGCATTCGTCATTGACATACACTACCGTATACTGGTGACAAATGCTTTATATCTTGAGATACCCCCTACACTGTCATATTACACTCGATCATGTTGCATTTTCATGTGCATTCTTCAACTGACTTTATGATGAAGCTAGCTCATTAGTTGAGTGGCCCTCTGTTGGTCACAATGAGGTAGTGAGTATTGCCTACGAGGATGCCTCGGTGGGGCAATACTAGCTAGCATGTCGTGATTGGTACACATATTTCATGCTAAGGTATTGAGGGGGCTAATAGGTGCCTCTTAAGTTATTTTTAAAAAAATATAAAAATATACATATTTTTTATTTATATATGCATCTTATTTTCAAACCTATTTGCATCTCTACCTTAAACCATACATAAGGTCAATCTTAAGAAAATAATAAAAAAAATCTTTCTTTTATCAAAGTCTGCGTTTGTTGACCTTATTTTTTGTGAGGTCTGTTTCCCTCTCTAGAGCCTAGGATATAGTCCTAAGTTTTTTTTACCAACTCTCTTAAAAGGTTAGTTTGGGCCCTATACCACTTAGAAATTCAAATCACTTTCTGACTCCTTGTAGTCTTATATGTGTGATTTTAAATTCTCAACATTCAGTTGAGTTGATCGGAACCAACATATTGAAAATGCCTTAACAAGAGCTTTTTGGGCTTAGGGGGTTTCATTCTTTGAAGCACCACACAAATCCACACACACATACACCACAATACATATGACGTACACATTCACATGCATTCACACACACACAAACACTACAATTCGTATTACATACACTTACAACTCACACACAACCCACCATCAAATAAAAAAAAACATCAACCAATCTTTAAATTGAGTCCCTATACATTAAAAAAAAATTCAAGAACCAAAATAAACTCATTTTAACACCAAACTCAAACCCATCTACAAGCCACAAAATTTGATCTCCTCATAAAACATTCTCCATAATTTATGTCCCTAAATTAATTCATGAGCCTAAATAAAATTAGCCCTGAATTAACTTCAACCCCAGAAAATTAATTTCAAAAGTTCACCACCATGAATTCAAAAGCCCAAAATTTCTCAAATACAAGCTTAAGCCCACCCACCAAAACCAAAGTCAAATTAAAATAAAATAAAAGCCCTCATGACATAAATTAAGCCCTCACATCACATTAAAGATTAATCAAACATAAGATATAAAGTTTTATGATTTGATTGTTGAAATTTGGGCTCATGACAAATGACAAAAAAAATAAAAATCTACTAAATCCATTCTCATGCAAGTCATGCAAGTCATATGCAAGCCACCATGTCACATTCAAGCCACATGCAAGCCACAAATCCATGTCAAAGCTTCATTGAAGCCACCAATCCACTTTTAGCCTAATCTACCCACCTTTTTAGATTTTTTAAACAGTAGTTAACCATTCCCATGACACACCCAAACTGTTATGTATGACTTATATACCATAAATGGGACAGATGCTAGAGCGGAACAGAGTGTTGGCTATTTGTTTCTTTTGAAAATAAGATTTTAAAATTTAAATTTGATATAATATATAATATAATTTTAATTTTTTGAAAATGGTATTTATTTATTTTTTTTATTTTTTATCTTTTGAAAATGATGAGACCGGATAGATCTCATATATCTAACAGTTTAAATAGTTGAGCATGATACCAAAAATGATATATCATCACGAAGGATGAACGCATCACTTATTGGTAAGCTTAACTATTAAAACTTAAAAGTTTATGACTATTTTTTTCTGCGAATTTATAGCCGACAATTTTCCTTATCTAATGCACAGATTAGATAGGGTTTAGATTAATCTGGGTTCTTAATTCCTTATAGAGGCAAACCTCTATAGTTAATTACATTTTAGGCAACTGAAGTCACCTAAGAAAACTCTCGATTAAGATCAGGGTTTTGTCTTCAAGAATTTAACATTTAAGTTTTCATGATTGCTTATATATAATTCAAATAGGAATGACCCAATATGGAATAGTTATTTTTTGGAATCCAAAGAAGCAAAAAGTATGAAATGTCGAAGTTACTGAAGAAGCTTCAGTGACATCTTAAACTAATATATAGTTTGGTTTTATATCTTTGAAAGGGAAATTATTTGATATTTTATTCCTGAAAATTATTTAGATATTCAGGGCTTATATCTAAATTTCATATGTAAATGACCCGAGAAAATGTGATGATTTATGTCGTACTGAACGACAACCTCGGAATCCTAAAAAGTTTAGGATTTATATCGTACGATATAAAATCATAGAAAGTCTTAAAAGATAGTATGAGGATTTACGTCGTACCGGACGAACAACCTCGACGACCTATAAGTATATTATTTAAATCTATTGAGGCTCAGTTGAGGCTTCTGTCTCCACTTTTTGTTGTAGTCCCGACTGTTGTTCAACCTCGGAATCCTAAAAAGTTTAGGATTTATATCGTACGATATAAAATCATAGAAAGTCTTAAAAGATAGTATGAGGATTTACGTCGTACCGGACGAACAATCTCGACGACCTATAAGTATATTATTTAAATCTACTGAGGCTCAGTTGAGGCTTTTGTCTCCACTTTTTGTTGTAGTCCCGACTGTTGTTCGGAGATGAATCGTCAATCGACTACGTTGTTATCTCATTACGTGAAAAGAGTAAAGAAAAGAAAACTATGCCTCGAGCGGCCAATCCTAGGAGATTGTATGAACATGCTAAAAGGTAGTAACTAAAAGCAAGAGTACATCGAATGTATACAATACAGTGTCATAAAGAAAGAAAAAGAAGTTATGTAACAAAGTACGGTAAAAAAAAGTACAAAGAATATGCAGAAAGGTACAATATAATACAAAAGAAAAGAAATGTACAAAGGAAGAACTATGTAGTAGGAAAAGTAAAGAAATTGAAACAATTAAAGGTGTACCTGGTTAATTCTGTTGAAGCTACAAAACATATTACAATTGTATAATATAAAAGGAGTTAGATAAATATTTGCAGATTATAAAAGAAAGACTAAATGATAAGCATATGAAAATTTAAAGTGGGATATATGGTTTTAATTTGGGGTTAGACTTAGACTAGACCTCCTTTTTTTTATTTCTCGATCCCCCAGGCCACTGATATCAACTAGAGGTCACCAACAAATCACCCCTATAATCGAGCAGCCCTAAACCCTATCATTTAATGGATGTGTGATTTAAATAGTATTTGAACTTATCAGGGAGTGGCGCACCTATATGTGATGTTTAAATAAGTGATATGTAGTATCTGAACATTTTGCAAGTGTAGTATCTATGTATGATCTGTCAGGTAGTGTCTAGTGTGTAATATGTGATGTGTTACAAATGTAGTATCTGTCGAGTAGGGTGTGATGTGTAGTATTTATTATGTAGTGTCTATTGTATATCGTGGCATTTCTTGTGTAGTATTTAAACTTATCAATTAAAGGTTTGTAGTGTATCTATGTGTGGTGTTTGAAATATATTATATGATACGTGGAGTGTATATGTGTGTGATATCAAATGTATATATATATATATATATTAATTAATGTGTAGTGTCTATGGCGTGGTGTTTGCTATTTTGTAAATGTGGCATCTGCTGTCCTTTTTTTGCGAGTGTAGTATATGTGTATGATTTTTAGTATCTATTCCTTTCTAACTACCAATTCTCAAGCCCTTTGAGGAAGGGTTAGAGTTGCCGATGACTTAAGAAAGTGAAAGGGTATCTCACTAATTGAATATTGATTTTATGTTTTTAGTATAAGAAGAGATGATTAATGATTCTTTGCATCATTGTCTGTTACCCCACATCTTTGTTACCCCGCATCTCGAACTTATAGGCCACCTCGGTATTCCATATGCTTATCCAACCCTTTTTGTTAATTTCACGACTCGGGGCACAAAAGTATAATTTTGAAGCAACTTTATAATGCAGCTCATCACAAAATTTGATATAATACCCAAGTTTTAAATGTTAAGCATAAAATAAAAAAAAATTGCCACTAACAAAAATATTAGATCTTGTATCTGAAAACAATAACTAACCTCCCATCCGAGCAATTAAAACATATTGAATCATAACCTTTTTTTCATAATTTCTCAATTACAGATATACAAAGGGACTAACCAGACACAAATAAAGGCTCACGAGTAGGGGCAGCAGAGGAAGAAACCACTAACCAACACCCAACATAAAAGGACCCACAAGTAAGGACTCATGGCTAGAGACAACAAAAGAAGAAGCTACCAGCAAACGAATCCGGGTTCAATAAGGGCGCCAAAAATTGAAACACTAGAAAGACAAAACCAAACCCAGCATATGGGCTAAGCCGAACCATAAAGGAAAAAAAAATCGAGCCCAGCATAGGGGGCCAAGCTGAACCACCAAAAAGACAAAATCGAGCCCAACATAGGGGCTAAGTTGAACCACCAGAAAGACAAATCCAAACCCAGCATAAGGGCTAAGCTGAACCACAAAAAAACAAAATCGAGCCCAGAATAGGGGCCAAGCTGAACCACCATAAAGACAAAACCAAGCCCAGCATATGGGCTAAGTTGAACCACCAGAAAGACAAAACCAAACCCAACATAGGGGTTAAGTTGAAACACCAAAAAGACAAAACTGAGCCACCAAACAGCTACTCAAAGCACCAAAATATTCCAATATTTATATCCAATATTTATCAATATTTATACTCAAATAAAAAGGGCAACAGGAAGCACAAAACAAAGCTCCCAAAATCAAATAAATCTATATATCTCCACTTTGAACAGAGGACAACCGATAAGCTTAAAACAAAGCTTCCAAAATCAAACAAAATCAAATGCACTTATTTCAAATCGAAGGCAACCAAGAAGCTCAAAACAGAAGCCCCCGTTAATCACATAAATCCAACGGTCTCCATGTTAAATCAATGCAGCGAGAAAACAATAGACAAAAGAGCTAAAACATTTTCTGAGATCTCAATATAACTTTATAGCAAAGAGAAACCGCAACCCAAAGGATAAACAACCTAGAAATTCCCCATAAAAAAAAAAACTTAGGCTGTAAGGAAAGCTGCAAGCTAAAAAAATCTGAATAAATGTTCTGAGTAAGGCAGCAGGAAGCAGAACCAAGCCACCAAGACCCACTCCTCAAAGCATTATAACAAACTCCAAGCATGCATTCGAATAGGAGGAGCAATATACGGAGCAAAAACATAACTACCAAAATAAATTTTGAATGCAGTAGTAATCCCAATCCAATATAACAACCTTTAAGGTTCAAACAGATATTCTATATTGAAGCAGGTCTGCTGAACTACCATTCAACATTAATATGCAAAAGCAGCCACATAATAGATATCAATAAAAGAGCCTTGTTTCTTCCTTAAAGTAATAATCAAACTTGATTATTAACTCAATAATCCAATAGAATATATAGTATGGGTAGTAATTCAGAAACTTAATCAGAGTCTCAAACTGATTTGAACTTAATTTTATGGTGCTAAAGAAGATAATCACCCCAAGTAATCAAATATGATTCTAAAGAGAGATTAAAATTTTCTTATCTACTTCATGAGTATTTCATAATTAAATTCCAGAAGCAAACAAAATCTGACATCAACTTCTTTTTAACTCAAGAACGAGAAGAGTAAGAAAAACCACGAGACAGAAGCTTCCAACAGTAAGCTCGACAAATTTTGTCTCCTAAAATTTCCAAACGAAATATCAGCCCTGAAACTCTCCCCCTGAAGGGGTATTTATAGCCAACGAGAGGGCAAGGGGCTCACCAGGGGTGAGAAATAGGGAGGTGACGAGAAACACCCCAGCAAAGAAAGCACCCAAACTCGAGAACAAGAGTGTTATCAGACTCGTTCGAGCGGGAAAAAACCGTTACAAGAAACTGACCGGAAGTTATGACCGGAGGCGAAGGTCGGTCATAACCGGAGAGAAAGGAGCTGACCGGAGAAACCAGAAAAAAGCTCCAGTATTTGATCGAGAAGAGCAAAAGGAGAGCTAGGGCTTATTTCGGTCTCGAGAAAAGAAAAGTGAGGCGCACACGTGAGGGGGGGGGGTTAGATTTAATTTAAATCAATTAAAAAAATGATTTTATTATTTATTTATATTTTTTTTATTAAAAGAAAATATCACATTTGGTGCAACTTATTCGTGCTCGACACCCTAGCAAAATGAGTGTCATTCATAGCTAAAATCGACGTTCCGGACGCGACGACACGTTTTGTTTCGTCATCAAGACAAATTTGTCGATGATCACGCCAAATTAACCTCAGTTCGTGTGCGTTGAGACAAACGAAATTATTTTGGTCTGATCGGAGCCGTTCAACGAATAAAATAAAAATGTTGATCGATCCTCACATAAGCGATGACCAAAGTCAAGCACATCGCTCTTGGTGGCAAGTCAAACATCGCACACGTCCTGGGGTCCACCTATGTATTTTAAATTTCTATTGGAATTCAATTTGAGCTTCAATATGTTGGCTTTTCAATCGACTTAATCGAATATTGAGGATCTGAAACTGTCCATATGAAACTTCAAAAAGCGAAAAAGTAGCTTGAATTTCTAAATATTATGGGTGTCGATCTAGTTCTCTAGGAGGGTCAAAATAGAAAAATTCTAAGTCTAGATCCTATGGTATCTAAAGAAAGGGAAAAGAAGACCTCAAAATGAGGTCAACACGGAGCCCACGAGCGAAGTGGAGCGGAATGATCTGTCCAATCGGGGGAGTTTCATTATGTGGGTTGGGGGTGCAGAGGCAAAACCCAGCGGTTTGGTACATGTGTAATTTAAGTAATTACATATTGTATTATAAGATTATATATATGTCCTGTTTGTAACCCTAGGTGAGACTAAGAGCTGAATCTTGTATTTTTGTATTCTTTTCTGAATATTGAAAAAAAGTCGTCGCTTTGCTCCCGATGATGTAGGCATCTTTGTCGAACCTCGTAAATCTCTGTGTGTTCTTCTGGATTTGTGTCGATTCCTATTTTTCTTCGCTCTAATTTCTCAACATGTGGTATCAGAGAGAGGTTCTAGGGCAAGGAAAAAAAATTTTGTAAGGCGTAGGAATAAAGAAGATTTTGACAGAGGTGATTTGCGACTAAGGAAGGATTTCTGCAAGCTTCCAGGGTAGTTCGGATCTCGGCGCGAAGACATGCTTCGACGGTTCGGCTAATTACCAATCAGAATTCCTGCTTCACGCGATCGCGAAATTGGGAACAGCTTCGCGAAGCAGAAGACCAGGCGATTGGTTTTGCGAAGGTGACAAGAGGTTCAACGGGTTTTGCGGTTTGGACGAAGTCGTTTGCGAAGGTTCAGAATCGCGACCTGTTTGAATGCGGTTCAGGGCGAACAAGATGAACTAGGGTTGCGGACTATCACAAAGGCGGTTCTCTGCCAGGAGAGAAGGATTCGCGGCGAAGGGCTCTGTTCGGCACCGTGGGAGGCAGTCGGGCGGCGGGAAGCAGAATTGGAAGGGTGGACGCGGAAAAGGAAATTTAGCGCAGAGATGTTTTGGAGATTTTCCGGGACTCAGAAAATACAAGGAAAGAGAATTTGCTGCTGCACTTGAGAAAGAAAAGATTTCTTTCAAAAAGAAAAATAGGGCAGAACTTTATTTGTTAGGTATGACTCATATATCATAATGAAACTCCCCCGATTGGACAGATCCTTCTGCTCCACTTTGCTCGTGGGTTTCGCTCCGCTCCAGCATTTGTTCCATTTATGGTATATGGGTCTACCTAACAAATCTTTACTTTGGTGAATATCCAACCCCTTAGGAGAATTATATGATGGAGTTTCTTATGCACCAATGTGGGTTGAGCCACAAAGCTTCCACTGTGTCGTAGCTGATCCCCCCAACCCACTAATTTCAAGAGACACAACTCTTCAATTCCAAGAGACATCTCTTCATTCCAAGAGACTCGAAATTGTAATATTATGAGTTATACCTAACAATATATTAATAAATAGAAAATTAAAATCAAATATAAATGATAAATATAATTTCATCAAGAAGAAAACACAAATAAACCTTGGTAATATAAAAAAAATATTTTAAATATCATAAAAAAATATTATTTGATAATGTGAAAAAAATTAAAATAAACAACCATAACAAAGTCATACAAAACATTGACCACTTTGCAGCATGAGCGAGAAAAAAATATTATATTAGTAGTTCATATGCAAAAATGCATCAAGACTCCAATCACTGTTTGTCACGTATAAAGTTTGACCCTACCGTACATTAAATTATTTAACTTATTTTATCACATGCAACAAAGCTCCTAATTTAATATTTTCTCATGGCCAAGAGCATCTGATTTAATATTTTCTCATGACATAGAGTCTTTAAATAGAGAAAACAAAGGACAATTACATACAAAACAACCAAAACTTGCTATTTACAAATCAAACATACTAATTCATCTATTTTTCAAATTCTCACGCAAATATTAAAATTCATGTTAAAACCCATGCCTATATTTTTTATTTTTATCAAATTCTCAATAGTTTCATCAGCACGGCAGCTCAAAAAAATTACACGTGAGGTTCATTTGTAAATACCACTGTTTTTAGTGGTCTTTTTGCAATTATCCCTAAAAAAAGACTTAATTTTTTTAATATTATTTAAAAATCACGTTCGAGTCAGCATATCTCCTCCCTATCCACAAGTCGGAACGGTACGCACGTGAGAATACAAAGCCTCGGTGAGCTGAACTGCGAGGCACCATTTATCTCCTAAAACTATCCCGAAGCAAACAAACCGACGTGTTGCCACGCACTATAACCTCCCATCCCTCTAATCCTCATGTGTCACCTGCCCGCCTATTCCGCTGCACCGCCGGCTCAGCTGAATCAGGTGTCATGTTTCCTTCCTCTCTCCTCCTTCCATTTCATCCTATAAATACCGCCACCAACCATCATCCAAAACCCTAAAAATTCCATCTATTTCCTCTTTATCCACCGGAGCAATCTGCAATCGAGTACTTCTCAGATCTACGGTTAGTAATATGATGATGGTGAGCAAGACCTGCCAGCCTGAAGAAGAAGCCGCTCCTCCCCTCACCCC
>NW_018164466.1:925500-962471 GCF_001263595.1 Phalaenopsis equestris
ACATAAGCCAATGATATATATATATATATATCTATATATATATATTAATAATTCTAATTCGTAATAAATCCTTATAGCCAATTAAATTCTTTAAAATAATACTCATTAATTATTTCGAGCAAAAATGAGCTGAAAGCGAACGAACAAAATTTTGTTTGTGTTCGGCTCATTTATATATCGAACGTAAAAAATTTGTTAGTATTTAACTCATTTGCTTAGCGAACAAATTGAACATGAGTTACTAAATAAGCCGAAAGTAGAACCTGAGTTGTTCGCGAACAACCGACCATTTTGACAGCTCTATATCCCCACAACTATATAAATAAAAAATAATAAAACTCACGTTAAAAATTAGAAAAAAAAAATTATTGGGCTCAAAACATTAAAAATTCTTTTAATTTATCTCATTTATTTTAATATATCCTAATAAACTAAAATGGGTCATTAATACTTCTTTGACATGAAATAAATCATTTGCTAAAAAATAAAATAAGAAGGGTGACATAAAAATCAAATAACTAATTATAAGGATTAAGAATTTTATAAATTAGGAATCTCAAAGAGTTTAAAAATTAAGTTGTTTAGGGGGATAAACTTTTAATATGATGATATATCTTGTTTATAATAATGATTATTTTTATTTGTTGGATATGATTGATCATGTAGTGCGAGAGCTTGGTTTTGGTGGAGAAGAAGCTGAATGAACTGGGGATTACTTATGTGCGGAGGAGAGTTGAAGAAGGAGGGATCACAGTGGAACAGATCTTCTTCCATGATCCTGATGGCTTCATGATCGAGATCTGCAACTGTGACAATCTTCCTGTTGTTCCTCTGCCTCCTGGCGAGCATGTGTCCCCGGCTTGCAGGCGAGCTGGCTATCTCCAACCCAAGCAGAAAGTGGTGCAGTGTCTCTCCCCGGCCGCCGCCGATTCTCATATCTCCTGTGTGTGACCGATGAAACTACGAGAAAATATTACTTCTGGGCATCATAGGTGTAGATTGGTGGTATTACAATAACATTATAAATATCATCAGAATACTACCATATGTGTTATTTTGATTATATTTTAGTATAATACCATCACAATATCACCAGAATATTATAAATTCTGATCTTCAAGCTACATTGTCCTATAATGGTTATAGTTGAAAAGTCTCATTGCATTTTGTTAATTAGCCTTTGATGTATAGTCTTGAGTGGGTCTTTGTTGGTACAACAATGTATTGGGAAAGTAGGAAAAGTTGGGTTCGTTGTTTTGTCCGAAGAGACTTTGTAGCTTCTATCGCTTTCAATCTTAAAAGTTCTCATGCAATAAAATATTTTTTTTTTCTTGTGTTTTAGGAGTAGAATAATTATTTTAAAATACTTTATTGATGAACTCATTTTCCTTTTTGTTTTTTTTAAACGTTTTTAATGTTGTTTTTTTCTATTTGAATTGTTAAAATATGACAATTATTTTCAATTATGATTCTACGCCAACGAAAGCATATGTACAACAAGGATATTGAAGCCGACGAGCTCCACTTCGCTCTCCTTTGCTGCTTCTCATCTCTAAACCAGAGTCATTATCGGATTCTCTACGATGGTTGTCGACGGACGGTGAAATGTAAGGATTTTTTTTGATAAAAAATAATTAAGTAATAAATGAAGTAATTAATAACTTATTTAATTAATTTAGGTAATTAAAATTAATTAATTAATGCAATCAATTGGGGTTTTATGGCAAATTTAGGGAAAAAGCCCAAATTAAAAAAAAAATTGACATACATCTAAGAGATGCACAAGAATGTAAGAGATTTATCATATAAACATGGAGCTCTAGTTAGCCCTAACCAAAGTTTTATTCTGGTATAATGATTTTACATGAAGATTTTGGACTGTTGTTGTTTAGGTTCAATTTAATTTGAGTTTAGATTAATTTAGGTTTAAATTGGTTTGATTTCATTTAGATTAGGGTTCATTTAGGTGTTTGTTTGACTTTGGTCTTAGTTTTAGTTTAGGGTTCACTTAGGTTTAGTACACACACATGCATCCAAGCACACACACGTGTGGTGTGTATGTGTGCTCTATGCATGTACATTTATGAATTCAACCTCACTCATACATGTATAATGTATATACATATATCTATATATGTGCAATACATATATACAGGTAGAGATATGTAAACACAGATATATGTGCATATGCATGTATACAGGCACACACACACGCACACGCACACGCACACGCACATATCACCTAATCCCTGCATATTTACATTTCTAACTCCTAATTTGTTACAACCTAAATCCTACATATGAGCTATTATTTTACCATAAAAATGAAATATACTTTTCCATGCATAAGATGAGATGACAGGTATATAAAAATTGAAGTCTACATGTTGAGTAAGTAAATATATAGGAAATTGAACAATATGTATGTCGACAAAAATATTGTGATTAATAAGCAACATAAGTTCTGTAGTTATGTCGCCGCGAATAACCCAATGCTAGATCGTCGATAATTAACATTATTACGGACGAATAAAATCGCTGGTTGTTAAAAAAAAAATTTATTAGCACCCTGCCAAATGACGGGCTCATGAATAACTGACGCAATATGACTGTCGGTTAATATTTAGGTATCAGTAATGATTAAAATCATCAAAAAAAAAAATAATATTGAATAAATTTTTTCCTTTATGATCCTTTATAAGCTCTCACAAAAACTCATGTTTTTCTCATGCTAAATATGCGTTGGGAACCACTCATCGTTTATTGGGGATAGCTTGGAAGTATGCTTATATTTGATGATTGATGAAGCATAATCAAAACAAACTGCATATTTTGTCTCTATTTGATTGTATGATTGTGACTATGAATATCACCATTCTAGAAACTAATGAATATGTTTTAATAAGACCACGTTTGGACAAACAAATTTTGTAGTACTATTAATATGGACATGATCATGCCTACTCCATTTCAAAGGAAAAAAAAGGACAAATTTCACAAATAAATATGAAGGGTGTGTTTGGGATCATTTTTATTTTTATTTTATTTTTTAATTTTACTTTTGGTTTTGCTTTTAAGAATGTATTTTGTTTCATACATTTTTAAGTGTTTTTTTTTTATTTTGTTTTAAAAATTGATGTGAGCGAGGAAATTCACGGTGTTAGAATAATAGATTATCGTCTTAGTGCTGCACGGGTATTCAACAGACACTCAGGTAAATGAAAATAACCAGTAATGACACTAGAAGTTCTTACTTGAAAAACTTGTAAAGAGAAAAAAGAACGGGGTCTGACCCAAATGTGAAAAGCCACTATAGGTTGATAATTACAGAGACCCCTTGTCCCACAGCCCAAATGTGAAAAGCCACTATAGGTTGATGATTACAGAGACCCCTTGTCCCACAGACGGGAAAGAGCTACTAGGCTTTCCAAGTTAGGGTTACTAGGTTTTCCAAGTTACAATGTCGACTAACGACTTTAGATTTGTGGTGGTCGATGTTGATTGGTGGTGATCGACGGTGGTCAGCAGTCGACGACGGTCAATTATGGTTGAAGGCGTCAGATCGACAGTGGTCGACAGTGATCGACAGTGATTGTCGGTGATCAACGGCGGTCAGCGACCGCTGTCGACGACCTACAACTATCCACGGTGGCAGTGGTGGTGCTGGATTTCAACCTTTTTTTAAAGTTTAAGTTCTCTCTCAAGCCTTCAATCTCATCTCATAAGAGGGGTAAGCTCTATTTTATAGTGTTCTCGGTGCAATTACGACATGAATATGATTTACTTTGATCAGACAGCCCGGAGAGCTTGCTTCGATTTGACGGTATTTGATGGACATATGAGTGTCCTAACAATATCGAAATTGAGCAATCTTGGGCTTGTTGGATTCGTTCTGTCGAAACGCTCGATTCGACTATAGACTTGTAGATTCGACATTCATTTAGTCTCTAAATATACTTTATTTGACTTGGATTGGATTAATTTTGATAACATTGGGTTCTTCGTGTCAAGTCGGTCAGTTTGACTGTAATTTTGCTGAAATCAAAGTTTTGGATGAGCTTTTATCGAGGTTTGAATATTTCTTGCTCAAAAAACCGCATCGAGATCTATATCATGCCTCGAGATTCATGTCAGACGATGGACATTTGCTGGAGATGTCTCAAAAATAAATCAACATATTAGAAGATACTCAAGATAATATTTAGATGTTTAGGTTCTTTTTAAGATAATCACCATCATTAAACATATTTTATCTCAAATATAAACAACAACAAAAAAAATAAATAAATAAAAAAAACAAAAGAGATCTCATTTGTGATAATTTGCACTCTAAAGTATTGATTTTCTTAAAAAGATGTTTAGGTCCCTTTTAAGATGAACATCATGCATGTATATACTCTCTAAAGTATTGATTTTTTAAAATAATCATATATATTTAAATTTAATTTATATAAAAAATATATTTTCCAAGCCTAACCATTTCGTCTATGATAATTCGAGTTAAATTATTGTAACCTTAAAACTCGAATTAAAAATAAATAAAAAAATAAATAAAAGAAAAACTTTAAAACTCCAATATTCAATTGGAATTTAAACTAAAGCACTTCACTTGAAGACAAATCGAAGCCACCACTGGCAGCTCCAAAGCATATATCTCTAAAAATATTTACTTTAAATTGTATGTGGACTAATAATGCTTCAAGGGTTTTGATTGTCCGAATGTATTCTAAAATGTTACATTCGTACGAGCGCTTATTTTGTTCGGGTTGCGTCTGGTGTCCAATCATAAATTTTTTTTTTAAAAAAATAAATTAAATTAGGGCCCACTGACATACAATTTTGATAGGGAAAAGTTATTTCATACGGACAATATATGCAGAAATGCATACGATGTTCGATCTCCACCGTTCATCACAACAGAGATGTATAATGGTGGGTCCTATTTTTTAATTATTTTTTTTTAAAAAAAAGTTGATTGATGGTGGATGGACGGTGGAGATCGGACACCGTATACCTTTCTGCATCTGGTGTCCGTATGAAATAATTTTTTCTTGGTAGGAGTGTTTTGATTGGTTCACCGTACGCATTTATGTATAATGAACGTATGTAATAATTTTTTTTTTTTTCAAATTGGAGCAAATATTACGTGCGGCAACTGCACTTCCGAATGATGGTTCAAATGAACTGCCATCTATATATGACTACGTGATCGCATTCAGACCATGCAATAGCTGAACATGAAGTCTGCCAATTTACCCTCTTAAGGGATATATATATATATATATATATATATATAAAGGGAAGATTTACGTACATTATTTACACATCTATTAGCAGACTTGAATTTTTATATACATGTCATCTTATCTTTAAAATGATAGCATTTCTTGTCTTGTATGTAAGATTTAAGTGATATAAATGTAACAAATTAGGTGTCAGTAATGTAAATAAGTAGGGATTAGGTGGTATGTTTGTCTATGCCTCGTTAAAAAATGAAGTGGCGGAGAAGGCAGCGTATGACGTAAGTTAACAGGCATTACATCACCACACGTTTGACTGTTCTTCTCACGTGCCGTGCCCGATAGCCGTTGACTCCACATATTCTACTTTTGCATGCAGTATCTTATAACCATGCAGCATGCAGATATTCTCTCTATAAATGTGAACTTGTATCTTACTTTCTCCCTCATCTTCCTATTCTGTCTCTCTCTCTCTCTCTCTGATTTTCAAAGTGTAGAGAGAGAAGAAAGGGGAAGGAATTGATGGGGAGAAGGAACGGTGGTGCTCTCTCTCTAAAATCATTGAACCATATATCTCATGTATGCAATTGCTTGGAGAGAACCGTCCATTTCTATCAGAATATATTGGGTTTCCTCCCCATCAAGAGGCCGGACTCCTTTGACTTCGAAGGTGCTTGGTATGTCATATTTCTATTTTAATTAAATATTTCATTATGTTTTCCATATCCCAATGGAACAAAAGAAGCATGCCTTCGCTCGAAGATTGTTAATCACTCGAAAATTGATTTAAATTTTGGCTCAGATCGAGATAAACGAGCCGAGCCGCGGGCTAAAAATTTTGGATAGAGTTTTTTTCATACTGGTTTTGAACGGATCTCAGCTCGGCTTGAAATCAGTTCTTTAATAGTCCTAGTGATGCTAGGACGGTGAATTTAGCGAATTTAGATTGAACATCATTAATCGCTCGAAAATTGATTCGAATTTTGGCTTGGATCGAAATAAATGAGCCAAGCTATACGAGCCACAATTAATTTGGAGCGAACTTTTTTCGAGTTGATTTTGAGCCGACTCTAGCTCTGCTCGAAATCGAATCATTACTAGCCTTACTTTTAGGCTTCGTTTGAAGTCGCGTCAACGTTATGTCAATTTCTTTAAAAAAACTACATTCGTCGAGCTGGAGAAGCCCGGTTGCGGCCTGAAACTATGAAAAATTTACTCTTTCTTGTGAAAGAACTTTGATCCCCATTATTTCACCAAACTAAAAGATTTCGAGGCCTCGCGTTCACTCCAACCGAACGGAACTTCATCGTCTTCTCAAACGAAACCTTAGCTGTTGTTCGGCTGCAAGTAAAACTTAACCGCGTTAGTGTTTTGAATTAGTAAAGACGGATTTAAACCGAATCGAAAGCAAAATTAGGACTATTAGATCAAAATGTTAATAAATCGAAGGAACTACTATATTTAATATTTTGGCTGGATTTAAAAAAATCTGATAATAAATTCAATTAAAACGCATCATCAAACAGCCCCTTAATGTGAAACAAACGTTACACTTAACGGTCTAATTGTCTTTGCTTAGGCTTTTCAACTATGGATTCGGCATCCACCTGCTGCAAAGTGAAGAACCCAACTGCATGCCCCAAAATTACGAGATCAACCCGAACGGCAATCACATCTCTTTTCAGGTATGTATCACTCAGATCTTCAATAAACCTGCTTCTAATTATTTTTTTGAAATATTTACATATTTACCACTCAATTCCTATGTATTTATATATCTAACATTAAAAATTTAATTTTTACATACATATCGCATTACATGTGCATGGGTGGTATAAATGTAAAAGTTAAAATCTAGGTGCCATATGTAAATACATCAAAATTAGGTGGTATGCATGTTCTAAGCAAATTATGAGCGATAAAAAATAGACCATGTTATTTTCATCAAAACTACGCCTACAAGTACCTTTTTTATATGCCTTTTTATCTACCTCATATTGATAAAAGAAAAGAAATATAGTCGATGTGCTCCACATTAGTTTGTTTTTCGTAAATAATTCGTGTTCGGCTCGTTAAACAGCTCGTATTTGATTCATTCACTAAGCAAACAAGCTGAACACGAACAAAACTTTATTTGTTCGTGTTCAACTCATTTTAGCTTGAAATAATTTAACTGATTATGATTTAAATCTCGCCCATACTCTAAACATCTTATAATTGTGTGACCAAGCTTGTCAAAACAGCTGGTTCGGCTCCCTAAACAAACGAGCCGAATACGAACAAATTTTCTATGCTCGATATATAAACATCATGATCATTTTTAACTTGTACTAGTGCGAGAATCTGGCTATGGTGGAGAAGAAACTAAAGGAGATGGAAATCAGTTACATTCATCGGAGAGTCGAGGAATGGGGATTACATGTTGACCAGCTTTTCTTCCATGATCCTGATGGCTTCTTGATCAAAGTATGCAACTTCGAGAACCTCCCGTTGATCCCTCTACCAGTTGGCCAGCATGCAATGGTCAACGCATTCATGCAGGCAGGGCAGCTACCACCTCAAGCTGTAATAGCAGAAGCAGCAGTAGCAGAAGAACATAACAATGCCATTATACTTCATAGTTGTTGAAGAAGACTGTTACACATTAAGAATGCGTTTTAGGCAGCTTCCGCTTTATCCAGATAAGCCGCTTATCTGAAAATGCGGACCGCGGGGTGTTACCCGTGTTCCACATTTAGTGTAAAAATCATCTGCATTTCCGGATAAGCTGCTCAAATGCATTTTCCAAATGTTGAGGCGGTGTTTTCAAAACATCTTAGCGCGGATAAGATGCCCCAAACAGAGCCTAAATCATTTGCATATGTTTAGGGTGTTAATTAGTGTACCATTGTAACCATTTCATGGAAGTAATTAATGGGCTAATATTCTGTTGCTACACAATGCATATTTAGTTATATACAATAATACCAATAATCCAAAAACATAGAATTTTTCCCAACAAAAGCGAGCTACAAATGAAACATAAAAAATGCTATCAACCAAATCAAATCTGATATCAATATGAAATTTATCAATCAGAAAGATGAAAAATAAAAAATTAAAAGCGAAAGAGCTCAGTGCTGCTAGATTGACTTTGTTGAAGCATTTTTTTTTATTAATGCAGATAACTTATTACAAAGGAACCACAAGTTCATGTCAAGTAGTTTCATAGGAAGTCATAATTCACAATTGTGTTCTGCAAAGTTGGAGCATAACAAAGGCAATAGAGCTACAGTTTATTTAGAATGTAACGTTGCAGATAGTTAAGGCTTCAAAAACTGCACCCCACACAAAATAAATAGAGCAAATATCAAATGGAAACTTTGTTCCACCACTGCAAGATGTCTAACAATACACAAAATGAAAACATGACTTTAAACTTGTTCTACATTTCCTTCTCCAACAGCTTGGAGTTGTTGTTTTTTCTATCGCAAAAGTTCAGTCTTTCTCCTCAAAAGCATCTATATGGTATCGACATTGAATTAAAGAATCAGCAGTTGATGCCACATTGTCCAGCAGCTGCAGCCTTCTGTGATGGGGAAGTGAAGGGATCGATACGCACCCACAAGAGCGAGAATATCGACGCGAGAAGAATCGACCACACAATGACTATGGTGGGTGTTCGGTTTTGTCGTCCCAATAGACCCTTGAGGAAAGGATAGAGATGTACAATGACCCAAAATGAGAAGAATAGTTTTCCAAAGAGAGGACCCCAAGACTGATATCCACTGTTGATGGCATAGGAAACACCAGCAACAATCCCCACCATGTTTATAACCAGGACTGTGGTGGGAGGAATAAGGAGGCTTGTCCATTTGAAAACATAGAGCTCAAAAAACTCGCCGTCTTCATCCGATGCTTTGGATGTGACAGTAAAGTTTGTATCTATACCAGCAAGTACCTTAAGAAGCCCTTGAAATACGGCGAAAAGATGAGCGGAGGTGCCGCCAATCACCCAGAATTGCTCATTTCTCCACCAGTCCTCAATTCCGACGCCACTCCACTTCAGCTCGAGAATTCCAGTAGCAAAGATAGATGCAAAGAGGAGAATGAACCACATGCCAGCGTAGTTGCTTATCTGCGCATTTCAACACAGTCGAACATCAATGGTTTTGTAATCATATAGCATTGCAATGCAAGATAATGAGGTATGGCAAGCAAGATCACTTGTGCAACCCTATCCACGTGTTGCTAGTTACCTGTAAAGGCTAAGAATACATATCTTTTCCCATCTGGCCTGTTTCTTAATGAATATAACCAGGTAAGAAATTATGAAAGATCATTAATTTCATGCATATGCCAACTAAATATTCGATTGCATTCGAGTAGAAACTAACATAGACTCCAAATAATATAATATTTTTAGCAGTTGAGCACAATAAGAGAACAGATGCAGCACTCGCCACTTGTCTCGAAAAAATGAAAAATTGGGATTTATAAATCAGGACGTAGTTAGTTAGGATGATGTTCATAATGACAATGTGATAAAGAAAAAAAAACTAAGCTGAATTCATTCAACAACAATGTTCAACACATTAATCTGTATGTCGGCGATCATCATGAGCTGAAATATGAAGAGGTAACTTGTCTTATTACCAACCTCAGGAATGATAAATTTGCCTGTTAGAAGGCATATGGCAGGGAGCACACAATAGGCAATTAGTGGAATGGATGTGATAGGATAAACTATGGTGTTGATATATGATATCCTTGACAGAAGCTTCAACCTTCCACGATAACCATACCAAATGGGACAATGCCTGCTGAGCAATATTTCAATTGACCCCAGGGCCCATCTAAGCACTTGGTTAAGGCGATCAGAAAGATTGATCGGAGCGGAACCTTTGAACGCCGGGCGTGGTGGCATGCAATAGATTGATATCCATCCGCGAGCATGCATTTTAAATCCAGTCAAAATATCTTCAGTGACTGAGCCGTAGATCCAACCAATCTGGGAAACATTTTTTATAAACTCAGTGAAGCTTTTTTTGAATGCTTTTTCATGCTATGTTATTTGAGAATTTATTCAACCAACCTCTTTTCCCCATTCAGTTTTATCCTCATACCCACAGCTAATAACATGGATGGCCTCCTGAAGTAGTGATGATGGATTGGTAGATGCTGGGATGCCTCCCTGCTCCATGAATGTGGATGCAATAAAAATTGGTGATTGACCAAATCGCTTCTCCAGTCTCTTCTGGGACATCAACAGAGACCTCTCCTCTTCATATCCTACATAGTTGATAAGATGATTATGAAGTCAAATACAAAAAAAAAAAAAAAAAAAAAAAAAAAAATCCACACAAAATATCATGCACTGTTCATTGGCATCCCCGATTACTTATTTAGATGATAATTATCCAAGTTACTATTTGACCAAAAATTTATAGCTCATTTCATCATTTTGATTTATAAGATAGTTTTTATATAGTACAATACATTTCATAAATTTGGTAATACTTGCACTTCAATTAACTAGAGGATAAAAATGCCTTAGTGTGTCAGATTCCGCTATGCATCTTGGCTATCACTGCAACCACAAGTAAACCATGCAAAAAATTTTCTCTTGAAAGCAGCCTACCCACATTTGAGAGACTTCAGTTGTCGACTACCAATATCAAATTCTTCATACCAGGACATTATAATTGAATGTACCAATTAAACCCCAGAAGCAAAGAGTAGGTAAGGAAATGAAAACTTCTAACATATTCATCAAACCTGTCAAATTTGAAAGTATGCCTACACAAGATAGAACAGTAAACACATGTTCCCCGAAACGACATTGATCTACAAATACAATGAAACTTCACCATATTTTTTAGTTTTAGCGTGAGGGCGCTTAGCAAAATTCAATTGCAGAAAAAAAAAAAAAAATCTTGCAAAGCAAATTGAAGAAAGACTAATATTTACCTGCTCACAAATGTACGTGTGCGTGTGTGTGTGTGTCTCTCTCTCTCTCCCTCTCTCTCTCTCTCTATATATATATATTAAAAGAAATGACCCGAGGCTAATCTAATATTTACCTGCTCACAAATGTACGTGTGTGTGTGTGTGTGTCTCTCTCTCTCTCTCTATCCCTCTCTCTCTCTCTCTATATATATATATTAAAAGAAATGACCCGAGGCTATTATACGAGCCTCTAGTCATCCCTAATGTGCCTAACAATTTGAGTACCACCTCCTTAAGACCAATTGTGCCAAAGGGGATTCGAACCCCCAGGTCTTATAGAGCGGATGCCAACCAATAGACCGGGTACGTGGCGCTATGTGTGTGTGTGTGTGTGTGTGTGTGTGTGTGTGTGTGTGTGTGTGTATATAGAAGAAAACTAAATCCATTTGTAGAAAAAAAAAACCTTGAGTCTTACGCCATGTGCTAATTCAAACAGCCCGTCAGAGTTGAGATTCGAACCTCGACCCAAGGGTCTCACGCACGCACGCTTGTGCGCGCACGCGAGCATGCACGCCTGCCCGTCCGCCCGCCTAGTGTGCCTAACAATTCAAGTACCACCTCCTTAAGATCAACTGTGTCATATGGGATTCGAACCCCCGACCTGAGAGGTCTTTTACAGCGGATGCCAGCCAACATAGAAACAAAATTCAATTCAACTCCTCCGACATCACATATCAGCACCTCCCATACCCGCATTGCCATACCTCATGCCACAATAAGAGATTTTACTGTGCCACTAGCTCAAGTAATATCAACCAAAAAAATCAACAAAAATTTATTAGCATCAATAAAACCATGATTGAAATGCTTACCTTCGACACCTTCTTCAATGTCTTCTGTATTAAATATGGGCACAGTAGATTCAGTCCTCTTAAGAGCCCGCTTTTTATCAATATAGCTCTTATTCATACCATTTCCTTTCTTTCTTGAACCACAGCAGCTCTTAATGATTATATTAGGTTCCAAGTCAGCCTCAGTCAAGACAGGATCATACCCATACAAGGCTTGTCTATTAAAACAGCATCCTGTGCCCACATAGACAGGGCCCTGTAAGCCATCTAAACCTTTCATGTTGATCTGCAGGCAATGTTAACCTATTAGAAAATATATTTAGTTTATAACGGATATATGTATACGTTGTCAATTTGTTTCTTACATCAAAAAATACAATATTGCGATTGGCATATCTATCATGTATATCAATGCCATCAAACCTCTGAGGAAATTGAACATAACATGTCTTTTTTCCTAGCGCTGGATCCATTAAGAAGCACATCGCTTCTCGAAGAGCTTTGCTGTTGTTGAAGTAATGGTCACAGTCAACATTAAGAAGAAATGCACCGTTTGTTAGAACAGCAGATACTCGAATCTGTTCAGCACAGGAGAATTGGCATTCATGAAAGAATGTCACCTTGTTCTTTGTAAAGCATGGTAAGGGCAGTAAAAAGACATTGATGCAAACATGTTTTATATGGATTATACATTGGAATTAGAAATTAAAAAAATATGAGCTGCTTAACAGAAATTGAATATGAAAAAAAACTTCCTTTTAAAAGAAAGATAAAGCATGCGAAAATTTTATAAAAATATGGGGGGTATTATAATAAAATGGAAGCTATATGTTTGAAGTTAAAGAAGGTGAATTTTCCACATATTTAAAATGAATAGATACCGAGAAGGAAAGTCTTTCTAAAATAATTTTTCTGTATAGAAATTATGAGTATAATATGCAAATTTGCTAATAAAGGATAAATGAGAAAGTCTACATACCAGCGCATTCATAGCACCTGCTTTTTTGTGATGTTGGAAGCCTGGTCTCTTCTCACGGGAAACATAAACGAGTCGTGGTAGCTCATTACCATCTACATCAAGTCCACCACTGTGTCCCAAAAAGACCTGTTTCTCATAAATAAAGCATAACATAATGAGTCCGGAATTAGTAAAAACAAACAAACTACAGCTAAGAAGGGTACCTGGATCATGCCAGGGTGATCTCTTGGATTGTTTCCAGGCCAAGAAGTTCCATCTTGCATAGTCCAGCCTTCTTCAGGGGTTTTCTGTGCTTTAGCTACTAGAGCATTTATGCGCACTTTGAACTCCTCATATTCCCTCTAAAATGCAAAGTTAACAATTAAATGCTTTTGAAAACTTGAAGAATAAATTGAATTAAAAATTATTAGTTTGCACACCTTCATTGCCCTCCTTTCTTTCACAAATGAAGGCTGGATTTTGTCTTTCAAGTAATCAATCTTCTGTGAGAAGTAAAATTCAGGCGCTCGTGGTTCAATGTTGTGTTTTTTGCAAAATGGGACCCACTTCTTAGCAAACTCTGCCGTCTCTGAAAGCGCTTCAAATGTCAACATTGCAGAACCATCATCTGATACATAGCATGAAACCTTGTCGACGGGGTAGTCCACCGCAAGAATAGAAAGCACAGTGTTGGCTGTTATGAGAGGGGGTTCTTTAAGAGGGTCCACCGTACTGACGAAAACATCAATGGAAACCAACTGCGAAGGCTCTCCATCCCTATCATATCTGTAATGTAAAAGTTTCAATCATTTGTGTGCCTTAAACTGAGGGACTTTTTGGATCACTAAATCACTATGTAGTGATATATTATTAAATATATGTATAAAGAGCAGCTGTATAACTGACATATAGTTTTTAATCTCATCACATCGCAATGTCGGCCAAATTTGTCAAAATCAAGATGTGAACTTACTTAATGATTAAAATAAATGATAATAAAATAAGTACATAAAAACAGTTGACTTTTTTAATAAGATTACATTGTTTGAGTAAGATAACATTGAGCCAAACACACTGTATTTGATGGAAAGAATTGTTCACTGAATAACATACTTATCTAAATAACACTACTGTATGCATTACATTGAAACAAATAGCTCCTCAACTTTAAAAAAAAACAGTAAAGAACAGGGGAAAAAATAGAAACCTTAATGCAAGCCTGTCCAGATATGTTTCACGATTGATTGGATACCATTTTGGGAATTGATCCAGCAGCCATGATACAGCAAACCAAAACTCGCAAATAACTGATGTTAGCCACAATGGGTAAGCATTGGGCACCGGATGTGTTACTCGATACTGGAAGAAAAAGCACAGGATGATGAGCCGACATATGATGACTAATCTGTAAAGGTTGAGCTGGTTGGATGGAAGAGGAACTACACGGCTTAGAGGCTGGCGAGCATCATCAGCCCTGTAGAAGGCGCAAAAGAATGTGAAACTGTCACAAATATCCATGCTGATCTTTGAAAGAAAAAAAAAGAAAAAACAATTCAAGGAAATTCATCATCATCATTGTTTTCATTAGCTTAAATTCCTACAATTTGGAGTTGGCATATGATCCTCATTTCTCATTCATTCCTATATAACCCTTTATCGCAAAGAAAATATTTCTATTTGTGATGATTTAAAATTGTTTAGATAAACTGCATTAGAAGAGAGAAAAACTTAATTTCATTTCCATACACCATTGCTCAACATTCTAAGATAAGAAAGCAAACAGTAAAGGCTCATTTAGTTGCTTAAAGGTATAAAACATATTTTTAAAAAGTAGTAACTGTACAAGATTATACAAATTGTTTGAATGAATGTATTGATTTTGGACTGAGCAAATGCAATCAAATCCATCAAATGAGTGATGATTTCATTTTCAGACATAAAACGAGTGGAAACAAAATCCTTATTTTCTAGTACATGTTTCTAATGAAAAGCAACCAAGTGAGCCCTAACGAAATAAATAAAAGGATTTTGGTAGAAGGCTCTTTAAAAACAAAAGAGAAAAAAAAAGGCATGCTTCTTCATACATTTGAAGATCTTCACCATTTGAACCAGTTCCTTCAATGTCTCCTTTGCCATCAATGTATTTGCTAGGTACATGCATAATATTTTTATCCTGCTTAAGTTTCCAACCCTCAACTCTTTCCTTCCAGTCAACACTTCCCAGCCCGTATGAGTTCAAATCCTTTGATGGGTCGACAATCCTTACAGGAACTGGATCACATTACAATAGACTCAAGCCCAATAGATTTGAAAATCTAGGAAGCACTGAACTTCACAATGCAGCAGCTATAAAGTTACCTGGCAAGCTAGGATCGAGATATGTAGGACCGCGCTTTTCATGGGATCCCAAAGGACCTGATTGACTCCGAATAGATAGATTATCAGGTGTGGCATCAGTCATTTCTCCAGAAAACTACAATTAACAGAAATGTGGTGAGAACGGCTAAAGATACTAATAGAAAAGTGTGATATTTTACAACCAAGATTGAAATTGAGATTTGAAGCAGAGCTTCAATTTTTATTTAGTAGAAAGCAAATGAAAGTGAGTTCCTATTTTTGGCACTGTTATAAAAGTGAGAAGCTAATTTCACTTAAGGTAGCTTAAACGTCACATTCATTTTTTACTTTTCACAAAAAAATAATTTACTAACAAAAAAAAAACATTAATTACATTCATAAAAATAGTGAACTAATATAAATTAATGAAATGATCAGTAAAAATGAAACTTACTACAGTCCAAATAAACTTGAAACTAAATCTTTAAGTGAGTTCATGCAAAACAAACAAACGTTACCGAATTCACTTTTAAAACTCACCTCCAACCACTTGCAAATATTTCCCTTGAATAAAAGGGCTCTTAAAGAAGTTATCAGAATAGAATATTAATCAGAGCACAAAAAACAGCTTTAAAACGTGTGAAAAATAATAGAAGTTCAACGATGATAGTAATGATGATAATAATCAATACACACATTTAACAAAGTTTGATTATATGATTGAACCTTGTTGCTTTTTCATAGAACTTACCTGTTGCCCACTAGTTAGCCTTAATATGCGATGATAAGGTTCATGCCTAGATGATGAAGAGAGTTCAACAACTTCTTCCCTGCCTCCCGACCAAGGATTTGTTGCCTTATTAGTTGCTTTAGGGTGACTGAACTCATTATCCAGATCATCAACGTCATCCTCTTCATCATCACCCTCAACTCGAGGGCTTCCTGATACGCAAAGGTGTATTTAAGAAAATAATACAAAGTGCCATTCCAAAATGCAAAAACCAAACAAATTATAGTTGCAAGCAAGCTCACCAATATGTCTCTTATATCTGGTCTTGCACTGGGGACAGCATTTATTCCCTTCCTTTCTTTCATACTCGTAACAAGGTCGGCAGACTGGGAAAGCACATTCATTACAGGCAACAAAAACATCACCTTTTTCATTAAGGCCAATAGTGTCACCACAGATCTGACAAATTTGGCCGTTTAGGTTTTTCAAAGGTTTTGGCTGCATTGCAAAGGAAAAATTCAAGAAGAATGATACAAAAATATAGCCATGGAGAAACCTTATGAAATAAAATTTAAAAAAGGTACAAAATTTGGAAAATAGGGAGATAGAGCAAAAAGCTAAAAACAAACAGTTGCATCTGTTCTTTAGGTCCTTACAAGAAAATGCTACAACAAATAGGCATTTTGTAATCATGAGACTACTGCTGATACAAACTTTGGTTCTTCTGTAGGACAAAAGCATGGTTACAAAGCCACGCTTTGTCATAATTTAAGGATATGAACTCTATACCGGTTGTTTATTGAAACTACTGCTTAACCAAAATATAAAAATCAAGATTTAGATCTGTGAATATAAGCTTCAGTACATGAACTGAGAAGCTCAATATGTTGGGTGTGGGGAGAAGATTAAAATCTTGGGCCTCCCCTTTAGAGATCAAAGGCATCACTAAGCAACCAAGTAGTTGGTTGTAATATGTAAAAGGTAATTGATTCCAGTAAAATGAACGCATTCCATTACTCGAACACATTTTAAGCAATAGTGGAAAACTCGAAGAACAAAAGCCTCGGAATTTTTAGGTCCAAAGTTGTCCAGATAATCTTAGAGGGTGTTTGCTCAGCTACTCTCTCATAGACCGAGTTAATTTAAATAGCATCAAAGGCTCAGATTGAGGTAATCTATGAAGCAGCTGATATTACTATTATTTTGATTACTTCAAGCTTGGTGAATAAAACAAAAAATGATTAAAAGAAAAAAGACAAAATTTTGTTAGCCATTCAAAATTAAATAGACCACACTGCTCACTGAAAACCATTCTGAACCAACTATTTCCATGGAAGGAATAAAACCTGTTACTATTACAATGATGGAAGCAAGATACAGTTTGACAATCTAATAAGAAGATTTAACGTATTCAATTACCATAGAGTACCATTTCTCATGAGCAGAATCCAATTGTATCTTCACCACAAACACTCAAACCATGTCAAAGGATGAACATCAATGCATTGATCTTCCATTACCAAAATGCGATGTTTTTTTTTTCTTAGAAAAGAATGGCGTGAATGAGAAAAACGCTAGATTTGAAACTAGCGTTCATCAACAAGTAATATATCAAAAGCATTACAAAGCTTTGAAAGTATTAAAATAAACAAACTTTGATCCTAAATTTAGCCAAAATTGTAAATTTTATCAAGGTTTGCGGATCAAGGGAAAGCAACATTATCACAAACAAAACTCTGATCTACCAACCATAAACACCTCAAAATTCAAAAGAAACAATAACTAAACTTCATCATGAGGTTGTTGATTTGAATAACTCATATTGCCCTCTGGGGCCTTGGGCTCAACATTCCCGGGAAAAAACAAAAAAAAACTTAGCAGCCAATATGCGCTGCAAGGATTCATAAGATCCCGTGCTAAATCAATAAACTATTTAAACAGCAATATCAAAAAGAAATGATCCGATTAAGCAAGCAATCAGGTACAGTGCCCATAGCACAATCCTAGCCGAAACAAAAGGAAAAAAAAAAACCCAAAGAACGTAAGATCCACTCTGGATCTAACAAATTTGACTCCCAATTCAGCTTGCAGATCCAAACGCTACAGAAGAAACACATAAAACGATAGTGCAATAAAATAAAATCAAGAATTTAGTTCTTTTTCGAACAAGAACACGCACCGCCGAATCCCCTTCCCGGCGAATCATCACCAGCTCGTTCCTCTTGTAAGATCCGGCAACCATGCCCGCATTGGCCTCCATGGCTTCGAATCTCCAAACAAAACCTGCTTCTTCAACTACTTCACAGTGAGAACTTCACAAAAACATCTGCTTGCCAATTGAAAAAAAATGGGATCTGTCTTCAATTCTTCCCCAAGATTGCTCCTTCCTCCCTCCCTCCGCTGCATTCCTTCTTTCTTCTCTCACTATCTCTCCATCACACGCATTCTCCTCTTCCTCCTCTTATCTCTCTTCTGGCTTAACCTACTCCTACTATCCCCACTACTACTTCAATTTTTCACTAAATGACAGCTCAATTTTAAGAAATTATGCATAAAGTACCATATACATATAAATATTTATAAATATACCAGAGTGTTGATTTCTATCAAAATAGTTTTAAAATTTTAATTATTTGCTCTTTCGGATAAACTTTATATCTAATATTAATTTTAATATTTATATGCATGTAAAAAGTAGATTTCAATTTGTAAAATGTAAGACGAAGCCATTTTAGGATCTGTTTATGGGCAGCTGCAACTTATTGAATAATCTGCCGATAAGCTTATTAAAAATAATTGCTGATAAGCTAAGTGCAATGACTATTACAAATTTTTATTTTTTATTTTTGTAAAAGTAATACCGCAGCCAGAGAAGCTGCCACTACACCTAGATAGATGTTATGTGAAAACGTTGTTTTCAGCATTTTAAAAACGCATAAGCTGCCAGAACTCATTTTACCCAAGCAGGCCAGTCGCGTTTTCAAAAGACCACCACACCAAATAAGCTGACACAAACTGGTCCTTAGTATGATATAAATTGTTTGGGTGGTATAAGTGTAAGAAGTATGATTGGGTGGTAGATATGTAAATACATAGAAATTTTGCTGGTACATATGTAAATGCGCCATTATGAATTTCATAAATAAGTAAAAAATCATAAGCTGAATTTTGTCGTAAGAACGTATATAGGCCTCAATAATTGGTTACCAAATGCCAGCTTTTATATAAAAAATAAAAAAATAAATAAATAAAAAAATAAAATTAGTTGCGAAGGATTTTTCAGTCTTTGTCAAAACTGTCGGTGGATTTTAGTATTGATATTGTCCGTTGGATCTATCATCTGTGGTTGTCGTTACTCCGTCGCTGTCAATGCATCTGTTCCCCGCTACCGGCGATAGCAGGTTTTCGCTAAGCGCGACCGGGTTTCTCGGTGGAGCTGTCGGTGGTGGATCGAGAGCTTAGAATTTGTCGATGCTGAGCACGGCTGTAAAACGAGCTGAGTTGGAGTGAGTTAAGGTATAACTGGTGTTCGACTCGGTCGAAAATCAATTAGTGAAAAGTGTTTTCGTGTTCGGCTTCAAATTGGCTAGTTAAAATTAATTAGAAAAAAAATAGATGTAGGATATTGGATTCGAACCTGCACCATCTTTGTAAGAAAAAAAACACTATAGTTGTTACAATTTAAACTTACATATAAATATATATAATATATTATTATATAAATAATTTATGTAATTAATTTTTTTCGAGCGAAAATGAGCCAAACACGAGCAAACAAATGTTTTTTTTTTTTATGTTAAGCTCATTTATAATTTGAGCTTAAAAAATTTGTTCGTGTTCTGCGATTTTATGATTCGAGCTTAAAAAACTATTTTTGTTGGACTCATTTGCTTAACAAATGAGTCGAACACGAGCTACTTAACAAGTCAAACACGAGCTATTTGCGAACAACGAGCTTTTTCGACAACCTTAAAAAAATTGTTTTGTATTTCATCTTAAAAAATATTGAATCTCAATTATAAGATGATCATCAAAAAAAAAAAAAAAAAAAAAAAAAAAAAAAAGGTTTTAAGACGGCACGAAAGGGCACCGCTTTAAAGAGAATATCCAAAATTGGAAGCTAGAATTTCAGAACTATGGCCACAAAGAAGAAAATCAAAGACCTTTGGAAAAGTACCCAAGAGCATTAAAAGCTTAGAATTTCAGAATCAAAGACCTTTGGAAAAGTACCCAAGAGCATTAAAGCAAAATAACAAGCCATCCAAAAGAGTAAATGGCCTAAACCAATCAACAAAATTCAAAATATATAAAATCATAACTAGAAAATTGAAGCCTTGACCATGAAGAATATAGGCACTTCATCAAATATAATAGGGAGCAACTTGTGTGTATAGGAGTATCTGTAAATAGAAGCATACCATGACAAAAGACATACGAAATCAATAGAGAGCGGGAGTTCTAGTAAGAACCCGAATAGAGAAATTAGCTGTAGAAGTCTAAAGTATTTAAAGTAGAGGTTATTAATAATCGCAATCAATACTTTTTAAAACTTCTATTTTTTGTTTTTTTTTTTTATTTGATAGCAAAATTCACTTATTTAATAAGAGTGTCCATTAGAGGTCGTCTTTTTAAGAATTTTGTTTCTCTGAAGCCTGATATAATGAATAGTTATAGAAACAACTAAAAGAAAAAAAATATCTTACCAATAAAGTAGTCGATTGTATCAATATAAAAAGGTATTTGAGCTAATATATAAGCAATATGAAAGAAGTTCTCATCAGGTATACATTTTTTAAGGAGAGACGGAGAGAAAGAACTGTCAAAGAAGAGGTGAGAATGAGTTTCTTAATGTGCATTGCAAAGATCATATTATGGATTGACATTCAATCCTTACTTTAAAAGAGTGTCATTAACTTTTATTTCACTAATTAAAATTCTCTAAGCAGTAACAACAAACTTGAAATAGTACCCTTTCAACCAAATAAGATTGCAACAACGAGATTGGAGAGATTTTAATAAGAGTAGAGGCAAGCATTATAGTTGGAGAAAACATCTTTCTCTTTCTAATAGCATGTGCATGTTTTTCTATAATGACGATGTTATTAATAAGTTGAAGGCATTGATTAAAAGAATTACGGGCGGAAGGTAGAACCCACTTGTTGATATGAATGAGTTCAACAACTTTGATAAACATGGGACAAGTGAAAAATTGAACACTTGTTGACCAAACTTCTTAAAAAGAGAAAATTCATTGAGCAACAAATCAAAGAAGAAGAAGAAGAGTAAATTACTACTCTTGTTAACTTGTAAAGAAGTATTATTTCATAGTCTAGTGACTATTTAGCTTAAGGCTTTGCAAAATGGGGAAGATTTATTGTTGTTCTTATGTTATATTGACCTATACATGTTAAGATGCCAATCAGACGACTAAGAATTTGAATTGTGCCACAAAATATTTTTGGTCTTAATATAAGATTGTTAGTTTCTAAGTTAGGGAGGCTAAGTCCTCTGCATTTTTTTGGTCTGATAGTTATATCCCAAGTAATAGTGAGAATTTTATGTTCAACTCCATTGTCATGTAGGAAGTTGAATATGATAGAAGAAATCATTTCACTTAGACCCTTCGGGTATAATAATATATCTGAACCAGTAAAAAAATATAACTCCAAATTATAGATTTGTCGAACTAAAAGTTACCAGCAAAAGAAAACTATTTTTTCTTCCACTTCTTAAGCCAATATTGAATTTCTTTAGAAGTTTAGAGTAGTTAGCTGCTTTAAGTTTGAAGTGATTAATGGTGATACTAAGATATCCCAAGGGAGAGTTTTTGATGCGAACCCTATGAGATTGGTAATTTGGTGAGATATATGAGAATCCAAAACCATGGAAAAACATATAGAAGGCATCATTTGGATAACACATAGGTTAGTAGCCTCAAAAAGATAGTGAGAAAGTTAGAGAGACATTTAATAGATTATAAAAATATTTTTTCAAATAACAAAAGATTATCAACATATGTGAGCTGAGTATTTAGACTACCCAATAAAATCTAATATTATAGAAAAAAAGTCTATGAATATTGTAAATAAAGGTGAAAGAAGGCAACCCCGCCTCAAACAAAAAGAGGTTAAGAAATACCCTTCAAACTCTCCAATAATAATGATAAGGAAAGAAACTTGAGTGATGCATGATTCTAACCATGCAATGAAGCTATTAGAAAAGACCATAAGTCTTAGTCTATCAAAAAGAAATGAATGTTTAATTTTGTCAAAAGATTTCATGAGATTAAACTTAGTGTGGAATTATTTTGGGTGGGAATTAGAGTTAAAACCATATAACATCTCGTTAGAAAAAATGATATTATTAGCTATATCCCAATTAAAAATAAAAGCTACTTGAATAAGATGAATTACAGAGAAAATCAGTGGCTAGTCTTTCAACAAGTATTTTAATAATGACCTTATAAATTATATTACGCAGGAAGATATGTTGTTAACCATTGAGAGATTCAACATTAGAGGATTTGGGAGGGTAATAACCGAGTGCTTGGCTCTGTAGGGGAGCTTAATAGTAATAAAGAAATGTCTAATGACATGAATATGAGCAATTTTGTGTGTATAGGGGCACCACAATAGAAGCATAACATAAAAAAAAAAAGAAAAGATAAAGCAAACTAATAGAGAGTAGGAGTTTTAGTAAGGACCCAAATAAAGAAACTAAAAAAAGTGCGAATTATTAAAAGTAGAAGTTATTGAAAATCATAGGAAACACTTATTTAAACTTTCACTTTTTAAATTGTGGAAAATTTACTTACGTAGCACCTAATTCTTATTCGTTTACTTATTTCACATCCAAAATTTGATTTTTACATGATAAACACTCTAAACTATGTATGAAACGGTGGATTACACTATTGTCACCCTTTCATACATAGGAAAAAGGTGCTTGCAATGGAAAAATCAAAGTTTGGGTGTGAGATACGTAAATTTATAAGAATTGGGTGTTATGTCCGCAAATTCCCTTTAAATATTTTTATTTGATTGTAAAATGCATCTATTTGATAAGAAATGTTTTTATTTGATTGTAAAATGCATCTATTTGATAAGAGTATCAATGAGTCGACAACCTCCTTAAATTTTTTTATTTTTTTCAAGCAAAATATAATGAGCTATTATAGGAAATTCTCAAATAGTATTTATATTTTTTTTAGGAGAGAGAGAGAGAGATAACTTGTCAAAGAAGAAGTGAGAATGAGTTTCTTAATAGAAATTGTGAAGATCACATTGAGGGATGACATTCAATCCTCAAACAAGGAAGCCTCAAGTTAAATCTGAGCTAATCTCGATAAAAAATAAGGTCATTCCCAAACCATCTTGTTGTTCAATCATTTCCCCAACAGCTTGGAGCTTTACGACAAATTAAAAGAAATAAGTCATCTGTAGTTGGGCTACCTCCCTCCTGTGTTATTATCACATAAAATCAACAAGAGTTTCAAGAAGGAAAATTAAATTTTATTCTAAAAATAGATATCATAAAATACACTAAAAGTTTAAACCAAGAGGAAATATTTTGTAAGATGATTGTTGGCCACCTCGACTAAAACAAGTCCCTTCTGAAGCACCATTCTATACAAAATTTATCCCTTAAACTAAAAATGAGTCATCATATTCATCATGGCTTAAGCCCGTTGTACGAGCGAATTCTCCCAGAGTTCAGTGAGCTCCAAACGAAGGGTTGCTATCTCCTCCCATATATTTTCCACATGAGCCAAAAATTTGTGCATTTCCTCTTGTTGAATCCTTGTTGATCGAGTAAAGGAATTCTCGATCTCTTCCAGGCACCTGACCAATGATCCAAAAGACGTCTAACTTCCATTAGTTGCATCCCCAAAGGCCTTGTGAGAATTGTCCTGATAGTCAACCCAACCATCCTCACTCCTGGCGGGTGCCTAAGCTACTACGACTGGTTCCATGGTCGGATCCTCACCAATGTGTGTTGGAAGTGAGTCATCTCCTAGGTCGATCAGACTCCTCATACCAAGGATTCGATCAAACTCAATCTCCGTAATTGACACCCGCTCTCACCGGATAGTACGAGAGCACCAGTGGCCTTTTGTACCCCTAGCAGCGGCAATCACTAATAAATTTATGTGGGGTTTGTTCAGCTGATAGGGCTTGAGCTCCCACAAAAGATTGAACAAACAATTCGACACTTGGGTTGCCCAATTTGCCTCCCTCATATACTCATTTATTTCTCCATCGAGGACCAAGATATGAGACAGACGAATCCACTTGATGAACTAGCTTGTCTATTTTCCTTTTCTTGGCGGTGACTTTCTTCATCTTATTCTTCTCACCTTCCGAGTGGTGCCACCCCTTTGATTTATCAAAGGAGGCAAGAAGTTGATTGATCTGAGCAAAAATACGGTGAGAAAATATGAAATTTCAAAGAGTCCCATTATGCCTTATTTATAAGAACTGAAAGTGCAAAATCTAGAGAATTCAATTATGGAAGTTCTGATTAAGAAACAAATTATATCTATTATTTCTATTTAATTCACTTATTCTTATTGTAACGTTATATTAAAAAAAATAAGAGAATCAGAGAACTAAAATATGTACAATGAAAATGTGTTAGCGTTGATCTCGAAGAGATCTAATGACCCAGAAAGAAAAAAAAAGTATGACAAAGAAGGACCCACTGCAGAAGTTCAAGAGCACATTCATCTGATTGAATGTAGCAATCTGAGTCAAAACCACAGGTCGAGCAAGCTAGAAGAAAAATAAATAGAATGATCAAACAATCTGAATCCAAAGCAATCAGACTAAAGCAAAATATATAAGCATTCGAGCTAATCGCTACATAATACCGTCAAAGGCATCAACTTATCATATAGTATATCCGACTTGTGGAAAGAATCCAATTCCTCAATATCTTTAGTTGTCCCACGGACGCCTTGAGGTTTCTTCTCAAGACTGAGAATTGACAATCCAATATAGTCTCATTGT
The DNA here is from genome assembly GCF_001263595.1 of Phalaenopsis equestris. NCBI lineage: Eukaryota > Viridiplantae > Streptophyta > Magnoliopsida > Asparagales > Orchidaceae > Phalaenopsis > Phalaenopsis equestris. Next base: position 950,553 of record NW_018164466.1, read on the forward strand.
TATCACACAGACCCTCCTCATCAAAGAATGAGCTACATATGAGTTACGATGATTCGTCCTATACCTGATAACCCAGTCTTGTCCCGTACAGTAGCTCCTTATTCAAGGATCGATGGTCAATAAGCAGAACAAATCAACAGGTCTGGTCAGCCTTGCCGACCGAATTAGTCTTGTTGACCCAATCTATTCAAATTCAGCCGATCGACAACATTGGATCAACCTATTCGATCGACAACATCGACTCAGCCTAGCTGACCTTATTAATATTACCAAGTTAAAGACATATTACCTCAGCCAGTCGAGTTAGAAAGTAGCTGAGCAATAAACTCATTTATATAAAATACCTAAATTAATCTATACAACCCCCATTAAAACAAGGACAAAAATATAATATCACTATATGGTACCTCCTCTGAGAAGAAGAGATGCATAATCCTCTATTAGTGGATAAGCTTCGTCTCTTTGTCGACTACTTCAAATTTGGGCTTTGGCTTCAGTTTTATGCATGAGGTTGTTATGACTCCTAACAAGATTTGGATTGACATTGGTGTTGGTGATGTCTACTAATTATGAAATCTATATTTATAAGCCACCTGTATTACTGGCATCACTCGACCGGCCCATGAACCCGCTTGTTGGGCTGGAGGCCTTCAGTAACATACTAATGACTTGAGGCAACGGTGGCGGATTCAACTAAATACAAGGTGAAAACGAGGAGGAAGCATTGTGAAAAATGGCTTGAGTGGAGTTGGAAGGGATTATTGCTTGTGTTAATTGGGCCAATCTAACGTAATGCCTGATCAAATTGGGCCAAGATAAGCAAAGCTTGGCTTGGGCTGAAGAGAATCCACGCTTATTGGGCACTTGGACGAGGCCGGGATGTCTTTTAGAGAAGAGATTTTTCCTAGGCTCTTTTAAGCGCTGGACACCAATGGGGTGAGCTTTATTCTTCAATGTTAGGGTGTAGCTTAATTTATTTTTTTTTAAATTATTTCCTTTTCTCATAAAGTCGTTGGTGGGATTGCTGTCAAAAAAAGCTTGTCATTCATGGAATAGTTCATCGATTATGTGAAATAGAAGACGCAAAATCATATGATCACACGAATTGTTATTATCTAAACTTAAATATAAATATATATTACATGTTATATAAATATAAATATATGTAGGAGATAGAGGCGGAATGCAGCCAGATTTAGGCCGAAGGCTTTATATATATATATATATATATAATTTTTTTAATTTTGAGCTAAAACGAGCCAAGCACGAGCGAACAAAGGGTTGTTCTTTTCGCTCGTGCCAAGCTCATTTATAATTCGAGCTTAAAAATTTTTTGGTGCTCCGCTTGTTTACTTAACGAAGGACTCAAACATGAGCTACGTAATGAGCCAAACACGAGTTGTTCGTGAACAACGATGTTTTTTGGCAGCCCTAATAACGAGCGATATTTCAACTAATTTGAACTTAGCTCAAGCCAAACAAGAATGTTATAATCATGAACTTAATCGAACTCAAGCAAACACAAGCTGAAAAAAATTGAAACATGCCGAACATGAACAAATGCTATGCTCGCTCAAATTCAGCTCGTTTAAATCCCTAGTGCTAGATTAGAGTGATGTTTAGTTAACAAATTATTTATATAATTAAATCATTGATTTAACCTAATTCCAACCTAAACAAGGATCGAAAAAAGACAAATGCTCCGTTAAATCTAATTTTCCCGCATTCTGTCTTTTCCTTTTCGCATTCCATCATTTTTACGACATAAATCAAGATTTGACAAATCCGATTGCAAGACAGATTTATTCCTCAGTTGCTCCCGAGCTCTTCCATCTCCGTGCGTATTTGATAAATCTGAATTTATTGGATTTGATGAATCCTACTTAACATAAAACCAAGCTTGCCGCCAAACACCGCCTAATAAAAGATAAAATGTTGCTTTCTATTCTAATCTTTTTGCAAGGATTGTTAATTCATCTTCATATATTTATCATCTCACTTATTTTCTTCATATAAACTTTAGAATTCTCATAAGCCAAATATCTATGGAAACAAGGTGAGCACAGGGAAGGAGCTACATGAATGCCAATGGATAGGTGCTGATGGGAAGAAAGTACATCAAGACATAGGGAATGAGCCAATAATGAGATGATCCTGATAAAGAAATTAGTTGTCATCAAGCATTGATGAAAATGGCTTTCATTTGCTCAGCTAGAGGTGTTGGGCAAGACAATAGTCAAAGCCAAATAGAGGAAATTGGATTCCACCATAAAGCTCGATATTACATGGTTTAGAGATTGCTTGATTGAAGGTCTACAAACTTGACTCACTTTTTAGTCGAGTCAAACAAATTGAGAGATTTATTTTTCATGTTTATTATTGTTGTAAAGAGCAAATGAGCACATTTTGAAAAAAACAACTTAATGTCAAAAAAGCTCGTTGTTCGCGAACAATTCGTGTTCGGCTCGTCAGGAAGTTCGTGTTCGATTCGTTCGATAAGCAAACGAGACGAACACGAATACTTTTTTTCGTTTGTATAGTGATGTGCTCGTTCCCTTTAGATTCATTATTATTCGAAAGTTAAAATAATTTAAAATAGTTATATATAAAAAATTTAGGATATTTTAAAAATAGTCATATATTCTAAAAACCAATGTGAGTTAAGGCTAAAGATGATGTTCATCATCTATTTATCTATTATGTTGGTTTTGTGTACCATAACATTGTTTTAAGTGTCAACAAGATATTTAATCCACATGCATTGATTTTTTTTTCCCTTTAAGAATGGTGAATACCAAGGCGCAAATTCTATTTTTGTTATTTATTTTGATTTGCTTAAGCTTTGATTCACATGTTTAGAGGGAGTTAAAGTCTTAAAATGGGGATATATATAAGCGGTACTTTGAGCTCATTCCATCAGGTAATTTGCTTGACCAAAGTTTGATATCTAAGGTTGAATATGATGAATCTGGTCCTGTTATCTTCTTGGTTTGGGAGCTCTATGGATCATGGCTGATGTAATTCAATATGAGGATGATGAAAGACAGAAGTTCAAGGTTCTATTTCTATTTTTATGCACTGTGGTGGGGAAAAGTCCAATGAATTGAGAGAGACAAACGGTACCTATTTTTGCAGTTGATGCAGAAGGCCTAATAAATTGTTGGAGTCTGTTTTGTCAATAATTTTGTGTCGGTTTGGATGTAAATCATGTAATGATTAAAAGATGTTATTTATCAAGTTGAATATCATTGATGTTTATTAGAATTTTCTAAAATATTGTTTGCTTGAATATTTGAATGTAATCATAAAAAAATGCTTTTGTTCAAATGTTATTTACTGCTTTTGAAAATTTAAGAGTTAATAATTAAATTGTTGCCTCTTTAACAATTCAAATAATGCAAACAAATCTTAATATTTTCGAACAATTTGAACATTTCGAACAAATCAAACAATTCGAAAACAATTCGAATAATTCTTCGAACAATTCGTATCATTCAAACAATTCAAACAATTCAAATAATTCGAACAATTCAAACATTTCGAACAATTGGAACTTATTTCGAACAAATCGAACCGAACAGGAACAACATCTTCAACGAATAATTTTGAACACGGGCCTATTTCAAACATGAGTTCTGTTCGTCCGTGTTTGGTTCGTTTACACCCGTATATCTACTTGCTTTGAGACTGCCAAGTTCCTCAGATCAGTTGTTATTGTAGAGATGTCAGTCACCATTCGAGTCATTATTGAGGGTTCAAATTTAGAAGGAATTTGCTATGACTACTTCAATGAATACTTCACTTTCTTGGGGGTTTGAGTTGGTAGGGTTCCTTCATGAAGTGGTGACCGACATTTGAAGACTCAGTTATAACCCTCAATAACAACTCAAATTGTAGTAGTCACAATAAACTTAAAATCATATGTGAAGTATCTCTTTTAGATTGTGCTCTAATAGCGAGTTTCACCCTGGTGTTTGTAGGTACCACCTTGGGTCCATCACCTATTCTTGTGGACCCCACCTTAGATCTATCTTCTAATATGTTGTGTTCTACCTTAGGCCCACATTTTATGATTGTGGGCCTCACATTGGACCCATTTCTTAAGCTTGTGGGCCCCACCTTAAAGTCACATCATATCACCTTAAAGTCAGCATGACCTGCCACATTAATCACCTACAAGCAGTTCATTGTCTGCTCCAAATCACTAGATCATAAATAGTGGAGCCATGCCACCCAAACCACCATTAAGCTATTTATATATTATATTTAGATGCATTTCTTATATTACCTTTTTAACATATGCGATATATTAAAGTTTTTCTTTTGTTATATCTAGTATTAAAATTTTCTTATTATATGTGGTGGTAATTTCTTAGAACTTATTCAACATTGTCTTTCTTTCAATCAATACTACAAAAATGTCATGTAAACATATAATATGCTAAGTGGAGCCAATGCATGAATCCCCTTTCTCCATTGTGTCCTGTTGAGTGTCATATTTTCAATTAAATAATAATATAATGACTGAATTAAATCAAGGAAACCACTGATAAATTTATACTAAAATAACAACAAGCCTTAACCCCACTAAGCGGGGTTAGTTACATGAATCATATTTCTACATTGTGTCATACTGAGTGTTATATTTTCATTCAATTTTAATAAATGGAGATAATTTTTTATACTGCCATTGCCAGGTCCCAAGCCCCGAATGCAAAAAGTGGAGGGCTGCATTATGTATGCAACTGCAACTACTAATGTAAAAATTATCCAAAAATCAAGATATGAATCCGTTTAAACTTACGCATAAAAAAAAGAAATATTTCACTTCTAAAAGTAGTACTAGTACTATTTTTTTATGTGATATTAAAATCTTGAGAGGTACATAAATATTAGAATTTAGAGGTCCGATATGTAAATTCATAAAAATTGTGTGTATGCAAATATTAGAGTTTAGAGGTCCGATATGTAAATTCATAAAAATTGTGTGCTATGTATGTAAATGACCCATGCTTTTGAAAACTTTTGACTTTCAAAGTAGCTTGATAATAAAGATTCTCATGGAAGTAAAAAGGCTTCTGAATTGAAAGACTTTGACTTGTCAAAGTCTTTTAAAAAATTAAGCTTTTAACGGCATTATGAGAATGAAGTCTATGAAAATGTTTGAACAAACTCTAACTCTAAGATTGATTCATGGAATCTTTTATATTGCATATAAAATATCATTTTCTTTAATTTTTAAATTAGAAATATTCATCTTTTTAGTGCATCATTTTATATAAGAGGGTATATATGTAAAAATAAAAATTAAAAAAACTAAATATGTAAAAACAAAAGAATTAAGTGACTTGTATGAAAATATTTTAAGTAATAAAGAATAAAAATGATGTAATGGTGATGACATCTAATTCATATAGTTTGTATATTGGGAAAAGATATTTTTATGCTTGATGGCCAAGGAAGTGTTTAATGTTATTTAAATCTCTACTTTCTTCAATTATTTGAAGTCACATTCTTTCTTTAGTGTTGTCAATTAGCTAGCCTATATTCATTGTTTTTCAACGACACGTGCTCAAAAGGTTCCTTGGCTCCCAAAGTGATGTAATTGCCCCTAAAATTTATCTAATCAAATATAGAATTTGACATGATTTTAAGATTATGGAGCATTGAGGGTCTGTTTGGGGCAGCTGTAGCTTATTGAATAATCTGCTGATAAGCTGATTAAAAATAATCTGCTGATAAGTTAAGTGCGATGAGTATTACAAATTTTTATTTTTTTAGAAAAGTCAGATCGCTGCCAGAAAGTTCTCACCACACCTATCTGCGGTGTGAAAATGCTGTTTTTGGCTTTTTTGAGAACGCATAAGATGCTAAGACGCAGTTTACCCAAACAGGTCAGGTGCGTTTTCAAAACGCCACCGCACCAAATAAGCTGCCCAAAATGGACCCTGAGTCTCGGGCTTATAATTTTCAAACTTAATTTTGAAATCAAATATCAAGAAATTTTATTTGGGAATAGTATGATAATGTGGTTATGCGCCATCTTTTGCATATATTTGATCTATGTTTGAATTCAGCACTCTGCATTTATTTTTTTAATTTAATTTTAACGAGCCAATTTCGAGCCAAACACGAACACACTGTTCACAAGCCGATTTCAAACATGAGCCGATTTTTAACACGAACAATTTCGAACGAGCCTAACACGAGCCAAGCCTGAGCTCGCTCAAGCTCGGCTCATTTACAGCCCAAGATCACACGAGATTTGAGAAAATCGGGACAAAATTATGAAAAAAAGCACAATTAAGAAAACTAACACACGAAAGTTTACGTGAAAAAACTAACACACAATTAAGCTAAACCACTAAAAAGTTCATTATGATATTCAAAGATCACACAATTAAGCTAAACCACTAAAAAGTTCATTATGAAATTCAAAGATTTTAAAATGTATTTAAAATTTGGGTTATAAAATGTATTTAAAATTTGGGTTATATTAAATATTTTGAGTGACTGATACCTAAAAATTTAAAAAAAAAAAATAAAAAATAAAAAAAGGAGAATTGGCACGATTGTTTTTACTAACGCGGATGATGACAAAAAGAGGAAAAAATATGAAGTCCGTAAAATTAGGCACAAATTGGTTTCCATGCGCGCGAAGGAGCAGCCTTTAATACGTACACCACAATCATCCCACGAGCCTATATAACCCCGTGACTAAAAGGGAGCAATTTGAAGAAAGAAATTCATCTCCAGCCAGTAAGCAACAATCCCTGATTAGCAAAGATGACATTTTTACAAGAAGCAGGTTTTCTTTTTAGTAAAATCGATTGGTTACTGTCAGAACCCGCCGTTCTTCATGGTTTCTCTGCATTTTGCAATCTTTTTCTTTTGCTTTCCTTGTCTTTTGTCTGTTTTTATGGGAGAATCAATGGTCAAAGCTCCAATAAACATGGAATTGAAAAAGTTAGATTTTTGCATTACAAAGTTGCTACCTTTACCTGTTCGATCTTGTGTTTGTTTCATATCTCTCTCTTCATCTTTGATCACTTCTGGTATATAGATGGTGGTGGGGTTTCTTATGATCATCTTGCCATTGAAGTGGATTTGGGTGTCAGGGCAATAGCTTGGCTTGCCATATCTGCCTATTTGCATAATGGTTTCAACCCGTTGCTTGAGAAGAGATTCCCTGCTATTCTTAGGATTTGGTGGGGTCTCTATTTTCTCATCTCGTTTGTTGCAGTATTGTTGGATTTGTTTTGTTACAGAAAGCTTGGGATTTTGGGCACACACGTGTGGGCTTTGGATTTTGTTTCTATTTTTTCTGCTTTGCTTCTTAACTACACAGGTTTTTTTGGGAAGAGGGTTGAAGAGGAGAGCAATATTCTCCATGAATCTCTTTTGAATGAGACTATTAGTCCTAATCAGCAATTCAGTGAAACTGAAAGTGGCTTTGGAAATGTCTCTTTGTTCACTAATGCAAGTTTTCTTAGCATCCTTACCTTCTCATGGCTGGATCCTTTGCTATCTGTTGGTCATAAGAAGACTTTAGATCTTAAAGATGTTCCTCAGCTGGATTACAATGACAGAGTTGATGGTGTCTTCCCTATTTTCAAAAGCAAACTTGAATCATGCACTAAAAGTAGTTTATATAGCAATGGAACTGTAAACAACAATGGCCCTGTTCAAATTTCTTCTTTCCAATTGGCAAAGGCATTGGTAGTATCTGCTTGGGGGCATGTCTTGATTACTGCAATCTATGCACTATTATACACAGTATGCACTTATGTTGGTCCCTATCTGATTGACTTCTTTGTTCGGTATCTTAACGGTAACCAAACAGTTGAATTGGAAGGCTATGTTTTGGTTGTGGCATTCATCGTAGCGAAGTTCTTCGAATGCCTTTCACAAAGGCATTGGTTTTTTCGACTGCAACAAGCCGGTGTTAGAGTCAGGGCATTTCTGATATCCATTTTATATCAAAAAGGTCTCACATTGTCGAGTAGTTTTGAATTTGAAGGCTATGTTTTGGTTTTGGCATTCATCGTAGCAAAGTTCTTTGAATGCCTTTCACAAAGGCATTGGTTTTTTCGATTGCAACAAGCCGGTGTTAGAGTTAGGGCATTTCTGATATCGATTTTATATCAAAAAGGTCTCACATTGTCGAGTAGTGCAAGGCAGGGTCGTACCACAGGAGAGATCATAAATATAATGAGTGTGGATGCAGAAAGAATTTCACTTTTTAGTTGGTATATGCATGATTTATGGTTGGTTCCAATTCAGGTAGGTTTGGCTTTGTTGATTTTGTATGCCAACTTGGGCCTTGCTTCATTGGCCGCTTTAGCTGCCACTTTTGTTGTTATGTTAGCCAATGTCCCCTTGGGGAAAATGCAAGAGAATTATCAGCAAAAGATGATGGAATCAAAAGACACAAGGATGAAAGCCACTTCAGAAATTTTAAGGAACATGAGAATCCTCAAGCTCCAAGGATGGGAGATGAAGTTCTTGTCAAAGATAGTTGAATTAAGGAAGAAGGAGACAAATTGGTTGAGGAAGTATGTTTATACATCTGCAATGACTACATTTGTGTTTTGGGGCGCGCCGACTTTTGTTGCGGTGGTAACATTTGGAGCTTGTGTGCTTATGGGGATCCCATTAGAATCAGGAAAGGTTCTTTCTGCACTAGCAACATTTAGAGTGCTGCAAGAGCCTATTTACAATCTTCCTGATACAATTTCAATGGTTGTTCAGACTAAAGTTTCTCTTGACAGGATATCTTCTTTCCTTTGTCTTGAGGATTTACAGCAAAATGCTGTAGAGAAACTTCCTAGAGGCAGCACTAATGTTGCAATTGAGGTCAGAGATGGGACATTCTCATGGGACCTTTCAGCTGAGTCTCCTACTCTGAAAGATATAAATTTTAAAGTATTTCAAGGCATGAGAGTAGCTGTTTGTGGAATTGTTGGTTCAGGGAAGTCTAGTTTGCTTGCTTGCATCTTAGGAGAGGTTCCTAAAATGGATGGAAATGTGCAGTTATGTGGGACAACTGCCTATGTTGCACAATCTCCATGGATACAGAGCGGAAAGATTCAAGACAACATACTTTTCGGTAAGGAGATGGATTCAGAGAAGTATGAGAATGTACTTGAAGCTTGTTCGTTGAAGAAGGACTTGGAAATTCTTCCTTTTGGTGACCAAACGATTATAGGAGAGAGAGGCATTAACCTTAGCGGAGGACAAAAGCAAAGGGTGCAGATTGCACGTGCTTTATACCAAGATGCTGATATTTTCTTATTTGATGATCCATTCAGTGCTGTTGATGCCCACACTGGATCCCATCTGTTTAAGGTGCGTTCTTTCTTAACATAAATTTTGCTTTCATGTCCTGAATTCAGAAGTCTTGACATTTATTATTCCCAGTTCGTTGGTTTATGCTCAATATTGATCTAAAATGACATAAAACTAAGTATTTTAATTGAAATAGTATGCTTTTTTAAAACTCATCTTGGCCTTTTCTTGCTTAAATCATTCTAATCTGTCTTCAAATTACAGGAATGCTTGCTTGGGATTTTGGCTTCAAAAACAGTACTTTATGTTACACATCAGGTTGAATTTTTACCTTCCGCAGACCTTATCTTGGTGAGTCTCAAAACTTGTTTTTTCTCCTTTAATTTTATTTTTTAGTTATGCACTGGAGCTGTGGAAAGAATGAGAATGATGAATTGTATGATAGGTTATGAAAGATGGAAAAATTACTCAAATGGGCAAATACAATGACATAATCACATCAGGGAGTGACTTTATGGAATTAGTAGGTGCTCACAAAGAAGCTCTTTCAGCTCTTGACCATATGGAATTGGGTGATGAAAAATCAATCAATATAATTGAAGATGGCTCATTCAAAACCCAAAACAATAAGCAAACTCAAAATGAAGAGCCAAAAGATGCTTCTAATTCTAAATCCGAAGAGCGAGGGATGCAAAAGGGACAGCTTGTGCAAGAAGAAGAGAGGGAGAAGGGAAGAGTTGGATTTTGGGTCTACCGAAAGTATATCACTACAGCTTATAAAGGTGCCCTTGTGCCATTAATACTTTTAGCACAAACACTTTTTCAAGTCCTTCAGATTGGTAGCAATTACTGGATGGCTTGGGCAGCTCCTGTGTCAAAGGATATGGAACCTCCAGTTAGTGTTTTTACACTTCTCTACGTTTATGTTGCATTAGCCATAGGTAGTTCTCTTTGTATCCTCATAAGAGCCTTTTTACTCATGATGGCTGGATACAAAACCGCAACTATCTTATTCAATAAGATGCATTTCAGCATCTTCCGTGCTCCAATGTCCTTTTTTGATTCAACTCCAAGCGGACGCATCTTGAACAGGGTTTGTAATATGCTTTATATTTACTTTGTTGTGGATTATATGATGCAATCTATCTATTTGATTATTTGATTTTTTTTATTTTTTATTTTTTTTGCAGGCATCAACTGATCAAAGTGATGTTGATACAAATATACCTTATCAAACTGGTTCATTAGCATTTTCAATCATACAACTCATTGGAATCATAGCAGTCATGTCACAGGTTGCATGGCAGGTTTTTATCATCTTTATTCCTATCATTGGAATAAGTATCTGGTATCAGGTATTGCCTTAATTTTACATATATATATATATATATATGTATGTATGTATATATATGTATGTATGTATGTATGTATGTATGTATGTATGTATGTATATGTATATTTTGTTCCTTGATTTAGTAGAAATGGACTAATGAAGCTGAAGCAATGGAGAAAGATTAAACATTTACTTGCTTGCTTCTCTGCTTCAGCAATGTATATTTTGTTTCTTGATTTAGTAGAAATGGACTAATGAGGCTGAAGCAATGGTGAAAGAATAAACATTTACTTGCTTGCTTCTCTGCTTCAGCAATATTACATTGATACAGCAAGGGAACTAGCAAGGTTGATGGGAGTGTGTAAAGCCCCAATCATACAACATTTTGCTGAATCATTGTCAGGATCAACAACCATTAGAAGCTTCAATCAGGAATCAAGGTTTATATGCATTAATTCAAAACGAATGGATGAATTCTCAGGACCGAAGTTTTATAGTGCCGGTGCTCGGGAATGGCTTTGCTTTCGTTTGGACATGTTATCATCAATCATGTTTGCATTCTCTTTAATATTCTTGATTTGCATGCCAAAAGGAGTAATTGATCCAGGTAACTTGTTTAGCATAAAAGTCAGTGTTTTCTTCTCTGATTAAGTGGAGAAACTAATACCTGAGATTAGCACTTTCTATTGTCAGGTGCTGCTGGCCTTGCAGTCACATATGGACTTAATCTAAATATGCTGCAGGCTTGGGTCATATTGGTTCTATGTGATCTTGAAAATAAAATAATATCAGTGGAGAGAATATTGCAGTATACAAGCATTCCGAGCGAGCCACCTGTTATTGTCAAAGCGAACAGACCCAGCCATAACTGGCCATCTAATGGAGAAGTGGATCTTCGTGACTTGCACGTAATCGTCTATCTGAAACTTCCATCATAATGATTCATGGATTGTTTGTCACCTTAGTAGCATGCAATAACAATAGCAACTTCTTTATTTAACAACAATTTCACATAATGGTTTTGACAAAATCTGGTATTAGTGTGAACTTCATTTTTTAGCTATGCTATTTATAACAAATTCTAATGTTTTATAAGACAAAACTAAAGGTATTTTCCATCATATTGTTAAATGCTCAGAAGTGTTTCCCAAACACTAACTGGTTGATACACAGGTCCGCTACGCCCCGCACATGCCATTCGTCTTGAGGGGTCTAACTTGCACTTTCCCAGGAGGTTTGAAGACCGGCATTGTTGGAAGAACAGGCAGCGGCAAATCCACGCTAATTCAAACACTCTT
>NW_018164466.1:962481-992184 GCF_001263595.1 Phalaenopsis equestris
ATCATCGATCCAACTGTTGGACAGATTCATATTGATGGCTTAGACATCTCAACCATTGGATTGCATGATCTTAGATCTAAATTGAGCATTATCCCACAAGATCCAACCATGTTTGGGGGAACAGTGCGCACGAACCTTGATCCACTTGAAGAGTACTCAGATGAACAACTTTGGCAGGTGCTTTTCTTTCTTAAAAGCTGTTTGGGATCACTTTTATTTTTTAATTTTATTTTGTTTTGTTTCTATTTTGATTTGAAACAAAATATGATGTTTGATTAAGATGTGGTTGCTTTTGAAAACACAAATAAATATGTTTTAAAATACAAAAGAGAATAAAAACAAAAACAAAAAACAAAATAGATCCCAAACAAGTTCTTGGTTTTTGAATTTATGTTGCTTAAATAGTGAGGGATTTTCTGGCCTTGCTCATCATCTCTGTAATTTTTGTGTTTCAGGCCCTGGATTGTTGTCAACTTGGAGACGAAGTTCGAAAGAAAGAAAATAAGCTCGACTCAATAGGTGAGTTGCTAAGATTATCATTCTAAAAAAAAATCATTTTTTTTATTTGGTTATTTTGATAATTTACTATTAATAAATTTGAAAATATAGTTGCTGAAAATGGTGATAATTGGAGTGTGGGCCAACGTCAGCTGGTTTGCCTCGCGCGAGTCATTCTGAAAAGAAGCAAGGTTTTGGTGCTTGATGAAGCAACTGCTTCCGTCGACACTGCCACCGATAGCCTGATCCAGAAGACATTGAGGCAGCAATTCTCGGATTCAACCGTAATCACGATAGCACATCGGATAACATCAGTTTTAGACAGTGATATGGTTTTACTCCTTGACAATGGTTAGTTTTCATTCCATGTAATTTTATATTTATTATTTCAAATTTCACCCCAACATTAACAATTGTTTGAGAGCATGTCATAGTTTGCATGAATCCATTTAGTAGCATTTGCTTTCATGGATGAATTTGATAACTTAAAACTGGCTCAGAACAAGTTCAGATCAAGGCAAGATATGATAGCATCAAAGATCAGGCCATAGCATAGCTTGAGACATTGATGAATCAAATCTAAATTCAATTCATTCATAGTTCTATTGCTGTGTTTTTTCAGATTTGTTAATGGTTGAATCAAATTACCATGTGCAGGATTGATAATTGAACACGATACGCCGACAAGATTACTGGAAAACAAGTCATCCTTCTTTGCAAAACTGGTTGCAGAATATTCAATGAGATCAAGTTCTAGTTATGATGAGCCTAATGGCTTGTAGATAGCATGAGTTTACTGTGCCACTTTTTATTATGTACTTTAAAGTTCTTCAGCTTTCATTTTCAGCTGATGTGAAGATAAAATATATCTAATTTTGCCGTTTCTGCCTTCAGTTTCATAATCTCTGTATTACATTGTTACCTCTGCTGATACGATCTAAATATATCTTCCAGCTTGAAGCACCCTTTTTTTTTTTGCATTTTTTCCGCTGGGATTTTGCTTTCACTTGGAATGATAATATATCATGCATCCCTTTTTTGGGATGATTAAATACAGACTGAAACATTGATATTTACAAATTAACCATCAGGGTGAACTACCAAACTGATGTATTTACGCTTGCCATGATCAAATTATTGAGAATTTGATAAAAAAGAAGAACATGGGTTGGGGTTTTACTATAAATTTTGATATTTGAGTAAGAATTTGAAAAAAAAGGGACGGAAGAGAGTGGTTGATTTGTAAATATCAAGTTTCGGGGATGGAAGAGAGTGGTTGGTTTGTAAATATCAAGTTTCGGGTGGCCTGCATGTAGCCCCCTTTTTTTTTCATTTATTTGGTGTAAAACTTTTATGTTGAAATTCTCTTTACATGTGTAAATGAAAATACTTATTCTTCATCCTTTGCCAGTGTTAACATCAGGAGAATACTATTTTTATTTATCATATTTATCATAATTGTTTTAAAAGGGTAATTTGATATTATATTCTCTATAATGTGAAATATAAGTTTTTCAAATGAAGTGTTTTCTTTGAATTTATGAATATCTAAAGGTTTTATGCAACTGTGTGATGTTTTTTTACTGGTAATTGAGAACACATTCATCTTTTAATCTCCATTTAGAGTTAAGAGACAATGAAACTTCATAATAATGATTAGTGATACTCCTATCCTAATTAATACAAAAGATTCCATAAATTTTATTTCTCACAAGATTGTAGTTTTCCAAAAGTTATATACCTATATTCTCCAAGATAAATTGTTAACCATATAGTTCCACTAACTTTTTGTCAAAATCACTAGATCACATTTGACTTTCAACGAAAACTATTTTTTTGGGTTCGTCATACCGCAACAGCATGAACTAGTGTTGTCAAACTATTGGTGTAGTGTTGCGGCGCTCCAAAACGGCATTGGGACACCGATCTCTCGGATTTCTGGCATGTTTTTCTTCATGTTACAACATTGCGGCGTTGCTTGATTAGCATTGTGATGCTAGTATGACAATGCTCCGACACTGGAATGTGATATTGTGGTGCCATATGAGTTTTTGTCCTAATTTTATATCCTCTAGTGTTGTGGTGTTGTTAATCCTGCACTCTGATGTTGAATCTCTGGCACTATTGTGCTCAAAATTAGAGTTGCAATGCTCAAGTTGCAGCACTGTGCTTGTTCATGGTTCTTACAATGCTTTAGGTGCTGCAGTACTGTGCTTCTGGCGCCGCAGTTGCTTTTTTCAAACTTCTTCAAATTATTGTCCCATCAATTTATTGTCACAAAATATAGAATTAATGCCAATCACTCAATAGCTTTTAGAATGTTAATTTTTTTTCAACATTAACAATTAAATGATCTAAAAGCTACAATAGAATTTCTTTTTCCAAAATTAATTTATGGCTTATTGAATGCCACTTGTAAAATAATTAATGCACATCTTTAGTAGATCATAGATGTGTTGTCAGCATTCAGTTGATTATCCTATTCATTGAATGTATGATCCTTAAAGCCAATGATGATCTCAAATTGACACACATCTATATGTAACCAAGTGAACCCTCATATCACAACTCACTTAAGACTAAATGAGTAATAGCATAGCAAATTTATTCATGGTTGGGCTACCTTTACTTTAGTGACAGGATTATAAGATCCTTCATATATATTATATCAACCTTATCTTACATTTGAGTAAAAACTAGACTTTATTATCATATATAGCTATCGTTCATTACCAAATAGAATTGTAAAACCAAATACAGCGTTTTAACAGTCATTGGCAAGCAAGTTATAAGTCTCATCAAAGGATTTATTATATATTTAAGCTATCAGGTTAAACTAGGCTAGTAGGTTTAATCTTCTCAGATTTACCTTCAAGATTATCATTGTTCTTACAATGTTTTAGTTCTCATTATTGAGTGAGCTTCCATCTAAGAAATATAAAAATGCATATTCATTTCATTTGATGAAATCCCTCCACATGAAGTACTAAGCATGATGTGTTTTCTCTCCACGACTTCACCCATTTATGTTGTTTGTTGTCTGCTGGGTTGTATTATCCTTTGCATGATGAGTGGACATTTGGGCCATTCTTTCATTGGGATAAAAAATCTTTCGTAAAACAACTTTTATATGCACCAAGCCCTTAAGAAAAATTGAATAAACACCCTAAATTAAGACTAATCTGGGGCTTTGTATCCTAAATGCAATAAACATGGGGGCGTGAGCTCATGTGAGGCTTTTAACTACTTGTTAGTAGATGAGCCGTTTAATTACTTGGAATATGTTCTGAAGCTTAAGCTTCCTATTTTTTCTCTGCAAAAATGTCACCATCAAACAAATTTATTCAGAAAATACTGAGCCGTTTAATTACTTGGAGAACCTGTAAATAATATGTTCTGAAGCTTAAGCTTCTTATTTTTTCTGTGCGAAAATGTCACCATCAAACAAATTTATTCAGAAAATACAATGTTACAGCAAGGAGCATGGAATACAATTTTCTTGACATTTATTTTCTTTCAGTGTTGTACTAGACAAGACAAAGTTGCCAGTTTCCTCCATTGAAGATGCTTACCCAAATACCAATTTTTTTTCGATAGTGATGCGCCTATTCTCAATTTTTGGAAATACCTATTAAAATTGGGATAGAATCTTCACGACAACTACAACATAAGTTTTAGAGATCAACCTCCGAAGTGGCAAAGTACTGTGACCTCGCAAAACACTTCCCAAGAAAACTACTCCAAGTATTTTGTTTTGATAATTTTCCTCATCAAAAAGATAATTAAAATGGAGATGGTTTTGTGCACTATTGAAGACACTATTTATAATAGCTCAAGGAAAACCTCTAGCTCATCTACAAGTAACTTTGAAAAACTTGACATGGATGGAGCTTTAAAAGTAAGCAACTTCAAGCAACAGAACATCATACTGTCATTCTTGAAGCATACTCGGCAACGAGCTTCGAGAATGCTGAAACCTTGTTATCTAACAGGTTGAGTGGAGAGTCATACTCAACAGCACTGCCTGCATAGAATTAAAAAAAAATGAGATTCTGTGTCATTGGAGGGCTGTCTGACAATGGATTTAGGTACGAGTTTATGCAGGATGTATGCGCAATCTTGACAGATGATCATTTTGGACAGAATAAGGGATGCAATAAATTTGGATTTCACGAATTTCTTCCGTAAATCCCAAATATAGTAAATCCTGCGAATCAGTGGATTTAAGTTCGCCGGCTATGGATTTAAGATGGTAAGAATGGAATAGAGCAGATATTGTCAGAAATTTTTAATGGATTTACAGGATTTATAAAATCCGTTGTCAAATAGTTTTTGAAATTTAACCCATTCAGGATTTACTAAATCTTATTAAATCCAAATAATTTAAATTTCATTATTGTCAAACATCACCCAGAAGTTTCTCAATAAAAAATGAACTAAAAATAAACAAATTCCAAATTTCATAATAATAATTTACCATTATCAAGCAGCAAAACCATGTCACTGTCAAGAACTGTTGCTATCCGATGAGCTATTACGATGATTGTGGAGTTAGGAAAATATTGCTTAAGAGCAACGTGAATTAGACTGTCTGTTGCAGAATCTACAGAAGCTGTGGCTTCATCAAGAACAAGGATTTTACTCTTTCGAAGCAAGACCCTGCCAAGGCAAAATAGCTGGCGCTGACCAACGCTCCAATTCTCTCCATTCTCAACAACTACAGCAAAATAACATATGCAGTAAAATTCTACAAAAAAGATAATTGCATGATTACAAAAATGTCACTGGAATGATTTGTCAAATATAAAAAAGAGAGATTGGTATAAAACTTCCTATAGTTCATTTTGTGAAAGAACTAATATCTTTTCATGTCTGAATGTAAGAACAACAATTTATCATAATTTTTGAAACAAGGGCAATTATTACAGGAGTACATGCCAAAGTTACTTGAAATCCTCTCATATGACTAATATTAATATATCTAAATTATCACATATCTTAATTATTTATAATAGGATTTTATTGTTTATTATTGTTAGAATTTCTTCTTGGAAAATTCTTCTTCATTGTTGTTTTTTCAAAGTGTTCTAATCCTTTGGTCCTGTTAGAATTAAATGAAAATATGACACTTAATAAGTGTAAAGGAGAAATGATTCATGTAGCCGACCCACTTAGTGGAATAAAGGTTTGTTGTTGTTGCTGTTATTTTTTATGTACTCCTTTGCTTCTATAAAAGAACATATATTTGTTTTCTGAAGACAACCAAGTAAAGAGGCAGTTATTACAACCAAGTAAAAAGGTATTCATTTCCAATCCTCTTTTGATGTAAAAAACACATCCAAAAATGTAAAGCAGATTGAGGTTGAAGAGTTCTTTCCCCAATGAAGCATCAAGTTCACCAAATTTGGAGGATTTGACTTAAATTCAAATGAATTGGCAGCTACAACAGGGTTTTAGATACTCAAATGAATTTCAATTGTTGTAGTACTTGCATAATCTCTTGAAGGTCTCTGATGATGTTCATTTTCATTTCTAACATTATTTAAATTGCAAGCCATTTTGCTAAACTGATCTTTCTCTTTTTTTGTTTCTAAATTTTTCTAACAGCTCTTTCTAACTTAGAGTCGTAAGGTACTAAAATTTCAAATCTTAAACTACGCATAAATTGAATAAATCAAGTAATTAAAAATAAGCAAACACACTAAAATAAGAAAATGTTAAAATTAAACTACACACTCTTTTTTTTATCTTTTTAAAACAAACTAAAATAAAATACTAATATTTTCCATTACTTCCCCTTAAACAACGCCAAAAACTGACACGAGATTTGTATATATGCAAATATTTATGAAGTTGACACCCCTAAATGATGCAAAAAACTTGATGCACACAGATATATAATAAATATGCAAAATATTCTTAAAAGAAATACTTTTTATGAAAATAAATTTTCTTTTAAAACTTTTTTTTAAAATTGACAAATCTCTTTTATTATCAACGCAAGTATACATAAAGTTCAAGTAATAAAGGGCTCTAATGAAATCCTAGATATTGATCTCACAGAAAAGTTGTAAAATCACAGGAAAGTTGTAAAATCCTTAAAGTAAATTATGAAAATTATTTTATAATAAAAACAAAAAAATAAAAATAAAGTGCGAAATTTGAATTGTGGCGCATGATGCGCTAGAATCCAAAATTGGCTCTTTTTGCTCTAAATTTCGTCCTTTATGTCATTTTTGCTCCAAATACCTAAAAATGATATACCTGCAACAAAAACACAAAAATATAATTCTTTAAAATGTAATATCACAAAAAATGAGCATAAAATAGGTACTTAAAATATTATATTATTTTGGTGTATCATGAGACAACCAACTATTTGCTCTACAGTGGTTACATGACTTAGCTCCAGTAGCCCGGAATTTAGCTTTTCCTTGATGAAGAATCTATCAATCTCCCGTAAATCCCAAATATAGTAAATCCTGCGAATCAGTGGATTTAAGTTCGCCGGCTATGGATTTAAGATGGTAAGAATGGAATAGAGCAGATATTGTCAGAAATTTTTAATGGATTTACAGGATTTATAAAATCCGTTGTCAAATAGTTTTTGAAATTTAACCCATTCAGGATTTACTAAATCTTATTAAATCCAAATAATTTAAATTTCATTATTGTCAAACATCACCCAGAAGTTTCTCAATAAAAAATGAACTAAAAATAAACAAATTCCAAATTTCATAATAATAATTTACCATTATCAAGCAGCAAAACCATGTCACTGTCAAGAACTGTTGCTATCCGATGAGCTATTACGATGATTGTGGAGTTAGGAAAATATTGCTTAAGAGCAACGTGAATTAGACTGTCTGTTGCAGAATCTACAGAAGCTGTGGCTTCATCAAGAACAAGGATTTTACTCTTTCGAAGCAAGACCCTGCCAAGGCAAAATAGCTGGCGCTGACCAACGCTCCAATTCTCTCCATTCTCAACAACTACAGCAAAATAACATATGCAGTAAAATTCTACAAAAAAGATAATTGCATGATTACAAAAATGTCACTGGAATGATTTGTCAAATATAAAAAAGAGAGATTGGTATAAAACTTCCTATAGTTCATTTTGTGAAAGAACTAATATCTTTTCATGTCTGAATGTAAGAACAACAATTTATCATAATTTTTGAAACAAGGGCAATTATTACAGGAGTACATGCCAAAGTTACTTGAAATCCTCTCATATGACTAATATTAATATATCTAAATTATCACATATCTTAATTATTTATAATAGGATTTTATTGTTTATTATTGTTAGAATTTCTTCTTGGAAAATTCTTCTTCATTGTTGTTTTTTCAAAGTGTTCTAATCCTTTGGTCCTGTTAGAATTAAATGAAAATATGACACTTAATAAGTGTAAAGGAGAAATGATTCATGTAGCCGACCCACTTAGTGGAATAAAGGTTTGTTGTTGTTGCTGTTATTTTTTATGTACTCCTTTGCTTCTATAAAAGAACATATATTTGTTTTCTGAAGACAACCAAGTAAAGAGGCAGTTATTACAACCAAGTAAAAAGGTATTCATTTCCAATCCTCTTTTGATGTAAAAAACACATCCAAAAATGTAAAGCAGATTGAGGTTGAAGAGTTCTTTCCCCAATGAAGCATCAAGTTCACCAAATTTGGAGGATTTGACTCGATGATGCATTCCTATAAGATCAAATTTTCTTTTGCTTGCTCTCAACTTCCCTCAATTTGAGACCCACCTGTGCTCTACTATAATCTCCCTCATGAGATCCTCATCTCCATCTCGAATGCAATATGCTTTGATGACTGCATTTGCTTGTGTGATGTGAAGAAATTATTAATCAGGTAAAATTTTTTTTTCCTTCATTCATGAGTTAGGCTTCTATAGAACCATATAATCCTTTTACAAATAACACCTGGACTTCTTTTATATTTCCTATTTACAAGTAGACCCTCAAAATAAGATACAAATCTCAACACTTCCCCTCAAGAAGGGCAAAAAATATCCACAAAGCCCATCTTGTCACATAATCTAGACAAATCTAATGAACTAAGTCCTTTAGTGAGGTGACACGAGATTTGTATATATGCAAATATTTATGAAGTTGACACCACTCAACGACGCCAAAACCTTGATGCAGACAAATATATAATAAATATGCAATGTAATCTTAACAAAAATATTTTTTATGAAAATAATTTATCTTTTAAAACTCTTTTTAAAACTGTCAAATCTCTTTTAATATCAACGCAAGTATACGCATCATTCAAGTAATAAAGGGCTCTAATGAAATCCTAGATATTGATCTCACAGAAAAGTTGTAAAATCCTTAAAGTAAATTATGAAAATTATTTTATAATAAAAACAAAAAAATAAAAATAAAGTGCGAAATTTGAAAATTAACTACTCAAGTGAATGCTAATTAAAATGCAGATGTAAAACTACAGAAATTAAACTAAATTAAATGCTATACTTTCAAAAATAAAATTGAGAAAATTAAATAAAATTTTTTTTGTTGTGACAGAAAGTTTAAATTTAAGAAAACATCATTCCTTTTTACAATGAGTATATGGATTGTTAAAAAATTGAGAAAAATACGATAAAACACGAATTTCATATATAAAAACAAGTTTACAAAACAAAAGAAATAAAAATACAACTTATCTCATAATCATTTCCAAGTAAATCCCTATAAGTTCTTTTCAAGCTTTTCACTCTTTACAATCACTCACAATTCTCTCTTAGAAATGTAATGAAGAAGAAATCTCTCACCTTATCTCTCCTCTTACAACCCTAGAAAAAAATTTCCTCCTTTCTCTCTCTATCTCACGCTACTTTCTCTCTCTCTCCGTCACGTCAACATACAAAATGAGAAATCATCTTCTTTTATTTTGAGCTGCCTCCTCTGAAAAAAAATTCAAAATTCCCTCCAAAAGTCAACTTTTTGAATTCAAAAGATGTGTCATTTGATCAAGAGTCATATGCCTTCATAAAAGAACCTTCGAAAGTGTCTAGATGCATTGAATTACTCATAGAAGTGTGTAAAACAAGTGTCCTTTTGAAATTCACGCAAAAATTTATCTCGAACTGCCTTAATTTGAAAAAGTCACCCCTGGCGTATCATGCGCTAACTCTGGATTTTGGCGCATGATGCGCCAGAATCCAAAATTGGCTCTTTTTGCTCCAAATTTCGTTTTTTTTGCCATTTTTGCTCCCAATGCCTAAAAATGATATATCTACAAAAAAAAATACAAAAATACCCTTCTTTAAAGTGCAATATCACCAGAAATAAACATAAAATATGTACTTAAAACAGTATATTATTTTGATATATCAAAATCCCTCAAACTTAAAGATTACTTGTCTTCAAGTAACACTTTTTATTACATAAAAACATATGACTTAGGATAAAGATTAACTTACAACTTCTATACTTTAGTTTAATAAATAAAGTAACAAAAGTTAAGAAAAACCCTTAAATAACTTAGATTCAAACTCTAAATCTAGGAATACTTAGTAATCAAATTTAAGATTTCTGAACATTTATTCATTTCAAGAAGAATTGCAATTTGTCATATTAAGGACATTTAGAACATTCATATGAAAAAGAACTTCGTGAAAACATTACTAGGAATGCTACTAATAATCTAATACAAGTTTAGAAAATGTATTAAAGCCCATTCCTTAAGTTGATTCAAGTGAAGCAAATTTTTGATTAGGCATCTCCTCACTTATTTTTCTTATCTTTTCTTTTAGGATCTCTTCAATCCTTTCATTTTTTTTTCAAGTGAGAATTACCATATCTGGATAGCCTTTAATAATTTTGAACTTTACTATCCACTTCTTAAAGTTAAAACTCCTTACCTTTCTTCACTTTATAAATTCATATTAGTTTATAATTTTTTATAAAGTCTCATTTTTTTCTTCTCACATGAAATTCTAAAATTCTTAATATTTCAAAAATATAATTTCCTTTAATTTAAATAGAAAAACATAGCTTTATCCTATCATACTAAATATCTTTAACTTTAAAATTGATCTTCATTATTAAAAATTTTTTACCTAAATTTACCACAATATTTATAAACATAAGTATAGTCATTTAAAGTTAAATCTTAATATTTCAGACCATGTTAAATTAATTTTAAAAATATAGTTACTTAAGGACAAATAAAATTTAATTTATTCCTTTTTTAAAATAAATTTTTCTTTCCCCCAAACTTAAGTTTTTAGGTGATTTTAAAATATTTTTAGTGTAAAATTTAGTAGGTGAAAGAAAAGCGTAAATGCATGAAAATAAAAACTGCCATGTTATAGGATTTTTGAATATGAAACTGGGTTCTAGTATACTGTAGGTACTAACTGTAAAACTACATACAAGCTTTAAAACATTAAATAAAACATAACATATTCTAGAGAACTTGCTGAGAATTAAAAACATAAATACAAAAACTGAGAAACTAAACTGAAAATATTAAAAATGCAGAAAAAGTAAAAGTTTATAATTACTATTACAAACTGCAAGTCCATAACACAACATAAAAAGTCTTTTACTACAACAAGTTTCTCAAATAAAAGTACATCCCAATACAAACATAAACAACAAAACAACTAAACAAGACTCATAAAACATCAATCTTCATCTCCTTCCACTTCATCATTTGATTCTTCTTCTTCTTCTTCATCATCATCAATGGGAGTATAGGAAGTGAAACTGGAGCAAGCAGGAAAGTCCACATTAGATTCACCCCTAAGATGTCTTACCATGACATTTTCAAACTCAATATCATGCTAAAATCTCCTCTGTTGATATTCATCATTATATGCATTCCTTGCTCCCATCTCTCCCAACTGAGTTTGAATATCTACTATGTTCATTTATTGAATCAAGAGTTGGTCCATAATACCTTCTAATGATGTAGATCTAGAAGCAGATGCCCCTGCAACAGATGTATAGGTCATATCCCTTCTTCCACTTCTAGACTCAACAAATGATTCTACTCTCTGAATCATGTGTCTCCCAATCGGATTTTATGGCGTTCTGTGCCTGCAATATCTCTTCATTTCTATGAGATTCTACTTCTGATTGTTCACATAAAGTGAAAATCAAGGCAGTATATCCCAAACCTCCAGTTGTCGAACTACCAACTATACTTCGAGCATGTTGAACTATAAGTGCACCAACATCTATTGTCTTCATGTTCTGAATGCAATAATTGAGTACAACTCTATCTTTGTAACATCAGTCAAATGATTTGTTGACAACAGTCTGACAGAAATGAAGTGGTGCCATACTTTTGCTAAATAGTTAGCATGAAAGCAGAGAAGTTAACTATCTTGTTATTCTTAATCTTCCACTCCCCTCTTTCATCAGTAAAAAATGCAATCACTTCCTCTAGTGATGAATCAGTAATAACAAATGCAGCATACTCGTCATGATATATGTTTCTAAGCCCATAAAATGAATTGATCCTTTCAGAAGAAAACTCAACCAGCTTACCTCTCACCAAGATGTGATCATCCCAAGTGAATCTCAGGTTTGCATAGAATTCCCGGACCATCGGGAAAATTGCTACGGCAGTGAAGTAGCAGAACCTTTCCCAGTTTTGAGTAAGGATCAGTCTCTCGACCTTGCCACCCGAGTTTGCAAATGCCCGTTCTTGGATCATTCTTTTGTTTTCCATTTGAGTATTGTAACTATGTTGGGCTTTAAAACTAACGAATCGTCAAGCATCGAAGACTTCAGTCGGTCTTCCTCACTGAACTCGGGGAGCCATTTGAAAATTCTACGAAAATCCAAATAAAGTCCAAATAAATTACTAAATAAAAAATCTGACTCCTAAAACAAGATTATTTGGTAAGAAACTTTTCACCGTGGGTTTCCTTCAAACATTTTCATAAAAAAATTACAATTTTCGGACATCCCAAAATCCATGGTGAAAAACAAAAATTTCTAAGTTAAAGTGAAACTCTTACCAAGAGAAGATGAAATCTATAGTTTTTAGCCTCTAGATCCTTCTCTTTCTCCCATAATGTGATGCCCTAGACCAAGGTCTTGAGGTAGAAGACGACTCAAGTAGCAAAAATGGAGTTTGTCAGTGTGATTTTGTGATTTTCTAGGCAAAATAGAGTGCTCGGCCTTTTGGCGCATTTGGACTTTTGGCGCATCATGCGCTAAGGCTCTGTAAGTTGGCGCATCATGCGCCAGAGCCCAAATTTTTCAGATTTCGATTTCTGTGGAAATCTGCCCTGTACCACTTTACGTTAACCTCTATTTGACTCAAATAAACATTTCTAAGCATATATAAACATCAAACTAACACAACTTTCACAAACAACACAAAACTCATATTTATATAAAAAATCCGCGCTATTACAAACTAACATTTTTCAAGCCAACAAACATTAAATTCAGTGTTCTAAAGCAAACCAACATCCTAACACTGAAATCTATATACCAAACATAAACATTGACATAGTTCAACAATAAAAGTAAATGCAATCCAACACAACAAACAACTAAAATAAGCAATACTGAACAACACATTCCGTACATAGATTAAGTTTAAATATCTTCTTCACTATTATCCTCCTGGATATCTCCTATTGATTGGTAGTGCACATACAGATTGTAGAAGGGTCAAAATGGAAATTCATCAGTTGAATTTTTCTCCTCAATCCAAGCATGTTTCTTGAACATACGTATCAATCCATCTTCAATACACCCTGTATGTTCAAAATATTCCTTTAGTCTCCAATCCAAATGATCCAACATTTCAGTAATATTCCAATCACATGCATGAGATTCTGGACATCTTTCTCTATTTTCTTGATTCTCTTTGACAGTGCACTCGAGTTGTAGTAAGACTGAACACATGATGAATTCTGAGATCCTTGACCCATCAATACATTCATGTCATTTTCATCTCCCATTCCAATACAGTTGTAATAGACTTCTGGATCCATCAGCTTCCAAGGAAGTAACATTTTTTCCCTCCTTTCATAAGGTACTTGCGATTGACTGCAAAGTAGGAAAATAGTGGATGAATGTCCCAGTCCAGTTGCCAGTTGCAGATTCATTCACAATCAAACATAAAACTGATTTCACCATAATAGCTCTAACATTAATAGGTTTTTCGGTTTGAATACAGTAGTTCAGAATGACACTCTCCTTAGTGTCCTTACTAATTTTCATGGTAGACAATAATTTTGATGCAATAAAGAAGTGTCAGGCTTTTGAAACTGGATTTAAAAATGACAAGGAAAACTTACATTTTCATCATCCCTGGTCTCCCAATTCACATCTTCATTCGTAAGGTATCGATAAAGCTCATCCATGTTGCATCTCGTAAGGACTGCATAATGACAGATAGACACATTCTCAATCATAAACATCTCGTTATTCTTAAAAGAGTGAACTACACAAACATGTCTTGCACGTAAATCATTCTTTGGTTGATCTCATGAAGATTGTATAAAATTATTTTACTACAGAAACAACAATATCGACAGTAGTGTAGCAAAACACTTCCCAATGCCTCTGCGCAATAGTCTCTTCTGCTCGAGTATTCGGCGTGTTGAATCATCGACTCACAAATCCCCTTTCTTTGATAAGTCTCTTATTCACTAGAACTCGATCGTGTACCTTCTGTGCATCTAAACTGACGAACTTTCTCACGTTGAAAATTTCAAATCTAGCGGTGTTTTTAGAATGGGAAGCCATAGGATTTGAAAAGTGGTGACTCTTTCCTCGTTTTCCCCCCTAAATTATGATTTGGATTCGATTTTTAGGAGTTATTTGAAGAAGAAACCGTCAAAAACCACCATTTGAACTATTTTAAGTCATTTTCGGACACGCGGTGCATCATGCGCCGATCTGACGCATCATACGCTAGCTCTCTGGAAAGTGGCGCATCATTCGCCAGTTTCAAAATTTCGCCGTTTTGATTTCGATAAAATAAATACTCAATTTTTTCATAAAATTAGACAAATAAAGATGTTTCTAAATATTTTATTAAATACACGGACTACATAAAGACCTAAACATAAATATACGTAAAACATCACAAACAAAACAAACTAAAAAACAAACTAAACAACGATACATATGGGTTGCCTCCCACAAAGCACTTGATTTAATGTCGTCAGCCCGACATTCCAGTCTTATTCTGGGTGACCCAACATTACAGTCTCTTTAAAAGCTGGTCTTTTACCATCAAAAAATGATTTCAATCTGTGCCAATTCACTTTAAATATTCTTCCCGTCTTAGAGTCTTTAATATTAATTGACCCATAAGGATAAATTTTTATAACTTTGAATGACCCTTTCCATCTAGACTTCAATTTTTAAGGAAATAATTTCAATATTGTATTATATAATAAAGCTTCTTGTCCACGTTCAAATTCTCTTTTTATTATCTTCCGTTCATGCCATTCTTTCATTTTTTTCTTATAAATCCTCTCATTATCGTAAGGTTCATTCCTAATTTCCTCAAACTCATTTAATTGCAATAATTTTTTCTCACCAGCATCTTTCAAATTGAAATTAAATTCTTTTATCGCCCAATAAGCTTTATGCTCCAATTCAACTGGCAAGTGACAAATCTTCCCAAAAATTAATCTATAAGGAGACATTCCTATAGGTGTCTTATAGGCTGTCCTGTATGCCCATAATGCAGTATTTAATCTAGTAGAATAATGCATTTTACTAGGATTAACACTCTTTTCCAAAATTCTCTTAATTTCACGATTAGATATTTCTGCTAAATTACTAGTCTAAGAATAATAAACAGTAGAAATTTTATGCATTATATCATATTTTTTCACCAATATTACAACTGTTGCATTTCTAAATTGAGATCCTCCATCAGTAATGATTACTCTCGGCATTTCCATATTTTGTAAAAATTTTTTTAATTAAAAATTTTGAAACACTCCGAGCATCACATCGAGCTAAAATGATTACTTCAATCCATTTTGAAACATAATCCACTGCAATCAATATGCATATATTTCCGAATGAAGGTATAAATTGTCTCATAAAATCCAATCTCGATGCATCACAAATTTCAATTTACGAATTAAAATTTAGAAACATTTCATTTCTTCTTGAAATATTACATACTCTCTGACACCGATCACATGTTTTGATATATATATTCACATAACTAAATAGAAAAGATCAATAAAATATAGATTATAAAATTTTACAAACAATTTTAACATTCCCAAAATGTCCTCTAAATTCAGAATCATGACATTTTTTGAATAATTTTTTGAATTTCTTATAAGACACAATATCTCATCATTAAATATTTACATTGCTTATATAAATAAGTATGATCCCAAAAATAAGATTTTGCACATGAATGAATTTATTTTTCTGCTATTTTGTTAATTCATATAATAAAATACCACTGACAATATAATTTACAATATCAGCATATCAAGGTATTTCCCATCCTTTTACAGCATAAAGTCGTTAATCAGGACAAGTCTCATTAATTTCTTTTTCCATATCCAGTATTTCTTCTTGTTCTAGCCTCGACAGATGATCAACAATTTAATTATTAATCCCCTTCCTATCGACTACTACAAAATTAAACTCTTGCATCAGAAGTACCCATCTAATTAATCATGCTTTAACATCCTTCTTTTGCATTAAATATTTAATAGCCGAATGATCAATATGCACAACACGATTAACTTCAATCAGATATGATCTAAATTTATCAAAAACATACACAATAGCTAATAACTCACTTTCAGTGATGGTGTAATTAATTTGAGAATCATTAAGAGTCATGCTAGCATAATATATAACTTTAAAAATCTTATCATATCTCTATCCTAAAACAACTCCAATTACATAATCACTAACATCATACATTAATTCAAAATCTTTCTCCCAATCAGATGAAACAATTATACGAGCAGTGATCATTTTTTCCTTTAAAGTTTTAAAGACTTCAAGACAATCTTGATTAAAATCAAATTTTGTATCTTTTTCCAGAAATTGGCGTAAAGGTTTAGTAATTTTTGAAAAATCTTTAATATATCTCCTGTAAAATCCAGCATATCCTAAAAAGCTCTTAACTCCTCTTACTGTGGTAGGTGGAGGTAGGTTTGATATAACCTTGTATTTTTGCAGGATCTACTTTAATATCATTTTCTGAAATTTTATATCCAAGCATAATTCCTCCTGCAACCATAAATTGAAAACTTTCCCAGTTCAATACGAGATTAGTCTTTTCACAACGTTCCAAAACTTTCTCTAAATGATTTAGACATACTTCGAATGAAGTTTCAAAAACAAAAAAATCGTCCATAAAGACTTCAATCCCTTTTTCAATCAAATCACTGAAAATTGGTAAAGAAAAATATTTATGCCCAGCTAATATGTCCAGCATTTGGTCCAAAAAGGTAAAGGAAAATGATCCTTTCTGGTGGCAGAATTTAATTTTCTATAATTTATGCAGATTCATCAACCAATGACTTGTTTTGTTGATATTAATTCATTATGCTCGTTTGACACTACAGTCACACCACCTTTCTTTGGAACACGGTGAGTTGAACTAACCCAAGTACTGTCTGAAATAAGATATATTATTCTAGTATCTAACCATTTAAAATTTCTTTCTTTACTACTTCTTTCATTATAGGATTTAATCTCCTTTGCGGATCAGTTCTTAGTTCATGTTGATCTTCTAATAAGATTCTATGCATACAAATTGAAGGACTGATTCATTTAATATCAGCTAATGTATATCCAAAGACTTTCTTATATCTTTTCAAAATTTTCAACAACTGTTGTTCTTGCATATCAATTAATTCTGAGAGTACTATAACATGTAATATAGATAAATCTCCTAAAAATGCATACTTTAAATGTGTAGGAAGCATTTTCAATTCTAGTTCAGGAGATTTCTCGATAGATGAAATCGAATTCTTATTACTTTATGTAGGATCTAACATTTAAAATCTTTCCTGAATATAATCCAAATCCTCTTTACTCACTTCCATAAATTCATCTTGAATTCTATCTTCATCTGGATATTCCATATATTCCTTTTTAAATTCTTTTCAAAAGTTTTCTTGAAATATGCATGACTTAGATATTCATTAATATCCATTCCGAAGCATTCAATCTCTTGCTCTTTTGCAGGGTATGTTATTGATTTTGCAATATTAAATGTAACCTCTTGATCATTAACTCTCATAGTTAGTTATCTCTACTGCACATCTATCAAAGCTCTTCTAGTGGCTAGAAATGGTCTTCCTAAAATGATAGGAATTTCTTTATTTTCCTCCATATCTAACACAATAAAGTCCACAGGAAAGATAAATTTATCGACTTTTACCAAAATATCTTTTATAACTCCTTTTGTATATGTAATCGAACGATCAACTAACTGAAGAGTTATAATTGTAGGTGAAATGTATCCTAAGCCAAACCATTTGAAAATTGATAACGACATAAGATTAATCCTGACTCCTAAATCACATAAAACTTTTCCATAAAATCGTTCGCCAATAGCACAAGGAATTGTAAAACTTTCAGGATTTTTAAGTTTTTCAAGAAGTTTTTTTTGAATTATAGTGTTACATTCTTCGCTGAGTGCAACGATCTTATTATCTACAAACTTACTTTTCTTATTAAGTATATCCTTCATGAACTTCACATAGCTTGACATTTGTTCCAAAACTTCAACAAATGAAATTTTTATCGTTAATTTCTTCAAAATTTCCAAAAATTTCGAAAATTGATTTTCTTTATAATTCTGCTTCAATTTTTGAGGAAATAGAAGTGATATTCTTTCTATAGTGATTTTCATTGGCTTAATAGGATTTTCTGATTCAAAATGAAAATCTTCACCAGATTTTTCATTTTCCACCTCATCTTTTTCTACTTCTCAGTTGAATAACTTTAATTTGCTCTTTGTTCTTATCTTTAGGATTTACTTCAATGTTACTAGGCAATGTTCCTGGAGATTTATTGCTAAGTGCAGTAGCGATACATCTCAATTGATTTTTCATGTTTCTGATAGCAGCTCCTTGACTTTATAATTGACTACCCATTTGCAATATCAATACTTCCATTGATAACTTTTTCTCCTTACTCTGCAAATTATTAAAACCTAGGGGGTAATAAGATTTATGAGCTTGGTTCCCTTGATTGTTGGAATTTCTTAATGGGTTCGCAGTGTTGTTTCCCCATTACGGATTTGCAACATTAGAATTATTGTTACTCCAACTAAAATTTGGATGATTTCTCCAATCAGGATTATAATAATTAGCATAAGGATTATTATAAAGATTGTTTATTGCATTTAAAGTTTCATAAGAAGATTGAGATTCTATCATTTGTCCCTATGAGTTATCCTCAAGCACAGATGCTGGCTGAGAATAATTAATTTCATATTGGTCTATCTTCTTTGATATAACAGCTATTTGGACAACTAAAATAAAAATAGCATCCGAATCATGAATACTAGCTACTCTTTTTGGATTTACCCTTTCAGAGGGTCATTGAAAATTATTAGTAGCATATCTTCAATTAATGAATATGCTTCATCAAATGGTTTTGACATTAATGATCCACCAGCAGCAGCGTCAATTATCAATCTAAAAGATCCAACCAACTATTATAAAAAGTTTGAATTATTAACCAATCTGACAACACATGGTGTAGATATTTCCTAAGAAGATCTTTAAATCTTTCCCATACTACATAAATTGATTCCCTTCAAACTGATAAAAGATGTGAAATCATTTCTAAGTTTAGCAGTTTTTGAAGGTGGAAAATATTTAGATAAGAATTTTTATGATAAATTCCCCCATGTTCTAATAGATCTAGATGCTAATGAGTTTAACCATATCTTAGTTTTATCTCTTAGTGAAAAACGAAAAAATTCTAAGTCTGACGATATCACTTGACACTCCATCATATTTAAATATAACACAATTCTAAAAAGCTAGCAATGTGTAAATTAGAATCTTCAGTAGCTGTTTCTCCAAACTGATTGTTTTGTACCATTTGAATAATAACAGATTTAAATTCAAATGAATTGACAACTACAACAGGGTTTTGTATACTTAAGTGAATTTCATCTAATGTAGGGCTAGCATAATCTCTTAAAGGTCTAAGTTGATGTTCATTTTCATTTCTTTGATTATTTAAATTGTTTGCCGTTTTGTTTGAATTTCTAAATTCTTTTTGTTGCTTTTGAATTTTTCTAATAATAATAAGTTACTAAAATTTCAGATCTTACACTACACATAAACAAAATAAAGCAAGTAATTAAAAACAAGCAAACATACTTAAATAAGAAAATGTTCAAATTAAACTACAAATACTCTTTTTTTATATATTTTTAAAATAAAATAAAATACTAACATTTTCCATTACTTACTCGGCAACGACGCCAAAAACTTGACTAGAGATTTGTATATATGCAAATATTTATGAAGTTGACATCACTCAACGACGCCAAAAACTTGATGAGACAAACATATAATAAATATGCAATATAATCTTAACAAAAATACTTTTAAAGAAAATAATTTATGTTTTAAAACTCTTTAAAAATTTCAAATCTCTTTTAATATCAATGCAAATATACATATCGTTCAAGTAATAAAGAGCTCTAATGGAGTCCTAGATATCGATTCGACATGAAAGTTGTAAAATCCCTAAAGTAAATTATGAAAATTATTTTAAAATAAAAAAAAAGAATAAAAAAAAGTTCGAAATTTGAAAATTAACTACTCAGGTGAATGCTAATTAAAATGCAGATGTAAGACTACAAAAAATAAACTAAATTAAATGCTATACTTTCTAAAGTAAAATTGTGAAAATTAAATGAAGTTTTTGTTGTTGTGGCGGAAAGTTCAAATTTAAGAAAGCACCATTCCTTTTTACAATGAGTAAATGGATTGTGAAGAAATTGAAATTATTTCAAAATATATTTAAAAACTGTTTTGTGTCAAATAGGAACAATCATATTCTTTACCCTCTTCCGAGTGCTATAAAGAACATTGACTAATCCAGAGTTTGGTCCATAATTCCGTGGTTAGGCTGAGAGGACAGGAGAGGGACTCCCCCCTGCCACTCTAGAGCTCCCACTACTCCCTCCCCTAGGGCTAACAATCTCGCATTAGTTTTCAATCGACTGAACCAAATTGAGGATTTTAATCTGTCACCTTAAAATCTCCAATTCTGCATCCAACAAAGTATACTTCTCTATTTATTTGCACTCAATCCCATGACTGACATACTCTCCCATGAAATCAAAAGTAATTCTCCCCATGTTGTAGAAATCATATCTCATTTAAGAACATATGTCTCTAAAGAAGTTTTAACAATTCAATTGGCCAGATAGAAAAGTAAATGAAGATCGAAGTTCAAATCATCATAAATTATTACCATTTAAAACCGTAGAAAATAAAATCTATTCTTCACAAAACCATATCTTCAAAGTAGGAAGAAGGATAAAAAAGACTACTCAGAATTCATGAGAAGGATACAATAAAACACGAATTTCATATATAAAAACAAGTTTAAAAAATAAAAGAAATAAAAATACAACTTATCTCACAATCATTCCCAAGCAAATCCCTAGAAGTTCTCTCCAAGTCTTTCTCCCTTTATAATCACTCTCAATTCTCTCTTAGAAACATAATGAAGAAGAAATCTCACATTCCCTCTTCTCTTACAACCCTAGAATAAAATCTCCTCATTTCTCTCTCTATCTCACGCCACTTTCTCTCTCTCCCACATCACACACAAAAAATAATAATTCTTCTTTTATTTTGGGCTGCCTCTTTGGAAAAGAATTCAAAATTTCCTAAAAAAATCAACTCTTTTGAATTCAAAAGATGTGTCATTTGATCCAAGAGTCATATCGCTTCATAAAAGAACCTTTCAAAGTGTCTAGATGCATTGAATTACTCCAAGAGGTGTGTAGAACAAGTGTTATTTTGAAAAAATCGCCCCTAGCGCATCATGCGCCGATCTGGCGTATCATGAGCCAGCTCTCTGGATTTTGGCGCATGATGCGCCAGAATCCAAAATTGGCTATTTTTGCTCTAAATTTTATCCTTTTTGTCATTTTTGCTCCAAATACGTAAAAATGATATAACTGCAACAAAAACACAAAAATATAATTCTTTAAAGTACAATATCACCAAAAATGAGCATAAAATATGTACTTAAAATATTATATTATTTTGGTGTATCATGAGGCAGCCAGCTATTTGTTCTACAGTGGCTACGTGACTTAGCTCCAGTAGCCCGGAATTTAGCTTTTCCTTGATGAAGAATCTATCAATCTCCACATGTTTGGTTCTATCGTGTTGAACCGAGTTGTTGGCAATGTTGATTGTTTTTTGTTGTCACACCACAACTTCATTTGAGTTACTTGATCCACCTTGAGCTAGACCAATAAGGCTCTCAACCACATCATCTCGACAACTCCTAAGACCATGACCCTGTACTCTGTCTTTGTTCTTGACCTTGCTACTACAAATTGTTTCTTGCTCATCCAAGAGACCAAGTTTCCACCTACGAACATGCAATATCCTGAAGTGGATCTTATGTCATTTGCACAACTTGCCCAGTCAACATCACAATAGCCCTCAATGTCTACGTGCCCGTTCTTTTCGAAGATCAGCCCGCTTCCATGGTGCACTCTTTATGTTCCTCGAAACTTGATACACCGCGTCCATATAACCCTTGGATCATGCATATAGTGGCTCACCACGCTCACTGCAAATGAGATGTCGGGACGCGTGTGACTCAGATAGATCAGACGACTAACCAACCCTCTATAATCTTTGATATCTCCCATGACCAGCTGACCCTTCTGCCTCTAAACGTAGCTTGGTCTTCTGATCAATTATAGAGACTCCAGACTTGCATCCCAGCATGTCTGTTTCTGTGAGAAGGCCTAATACATATTTTCTCTAAGATAAGACCACCACTTATGGTCCATGAGCCACATGAATACCAAGAAAGTATCTGAGCTATCCAAGTTCCTTCACCTCAAAATATTTGTTCAATCTAACCTTTGTCTTCACCTCAAAATCTTTGTTCAATCTAACCTTTGGTTGAACAATCCCTCTCATAATCACCAGTGATAATCATATCATCAACATACATAGGAAACATAGTTGTGTGACCACCATTTTGACGAAAGAACACTGTATGGTCGACATTGATCTGATGATATCCCATGCCTAGCATAACCTTTCTAAACTTATCAAACCAAGCTCCAAGAGATTGCTTCAAACTATAGTTCGAGGAGATTGCCTCAAGCCATAAATCAACTTCTTGAGCCTATATATCTTGCCCATTGTTAAACCTGTATCAAATCCTGGTGGTATGTTCATATACACCTCCTTTAGTAACTCACCATGAAGAAAAACATTTTTTACGTCAAGTTGGTGTAACCTCCACCCACCATTCACAGCTAGAGAAACCAACATCCTCACTATTCTCATCTTCACTACCGGTGCAAAGATCACATCATAGTCATTGCCATATATCTGGCTGTACCCTTTCGCCACCAATCGTGCTTTATAACGTTTCACTTTCCCTTCTGGATTTTATTTTACTGTGAATA
Source organism: Phalaenopsis equestris (assembly GCF_001263595.1). NCBI lineage: Eukaryota > Viridiplantae > Streptophyta > Magnoliopsida > Asparagales > Orchidaceae > Phalaenopsis > Phalaenopsis equestris. The sequence continues at coordinate 985,627 of NW_018164466.1, forward strand.
ACCACTTACACCCAAGTGTTCTTTTCCTCGCTAGTAATGGTAATATCTCCCACGTCCTGTTCTAATCGAGAGCACCAAGTTCCTCCAGCATTGCAATCTTCCACTTTAGTTCCACTTTATCTACCTACCAACACCTGGGTATAGAGACATCGTCTAAAGATGCAATGAATGCTCCGTCAAAAGGCAACATGTTAAAGTATGAGACAAACTGAGCAATGTCATATGAGAAACCAAAACAATCAGGAGAATAACGATCATGAGAACCCTAAACCCTAAGCATTGCTTCGAGAGGTCCTTAAAGCCATGAGAGTGGGAGGGGAAGGGAGAGGAATCATATCACCTTAATAATTAGATTTGGAAGTGAGAGGTGTTGGTGTCTCAGACGTCAGGGTAGACCGGGAAGGACAGCTATTGTTCCCTCATTCTGCCTCCTTGTATACACTCTTATGGGACAAGATATTGTTCCCTCATGTACCAATCTCTGACCATCGCTACTCTCCCCATCACACCTCATACCTCTAATATATGATAAGTCACGAAAGGTTGAGGTCATCTCCAGAGTGTAGTATGGTTCGAACTCTCTAAAGAACACATCTATGTTCACAAACAGTCTCTTCTCTATCGAACTCCAACAAACATACCTTTTTTGGTAGCAGAATAACCCACAAAAACACAATTCACAGCTGTAGAATCCAATTCCCTACTGATGGTCTGTTTTCATTCACAAAACATACACAACCAAAAACCTTCAATGACATAATTCCACTATTATCTTCTTTCAACATTTGACAAGGAGACTTCCAATCCAACACTCTTAAGGGCATTCTGTTGATCAATTGAGCCGCTTTCAAAGTTGCTTACCCCCATAAGTGCTTTGGAACACTCATCATAATCATTATGCTTCGAGCTACATCTAAAAGATGTCTATTCTTCCTCTCAGGTACTCTGTTTTGTGCCGGTGTGTATGAACACGTGATTAGATATTGTATCTCTTAGATTGACAAGTATTCCTCAAATGCCTTGTTGGCATGCTCTGTCACATTATCAAACCTCAATGCCTTCACTACTGCACCATATTGAGTATGAATCGCCATGTGAAAGTCTATAAAACTGGCAAACACATCACTTTTATTTCTCATCAAATATAACCAAGTAAAAAGAGAAAAACAATCGATGAAAGATACAAAATATCTGTAACCGTCCATAGAAGTTGTAGACAAGATCTCCATACATCTAAGTGTACCAAATCAAAAACATAAGAATGCCTTTTACCAAAACTAACATAAGAACTCCTAACATGCTTACTAAACTCACAAGCATCACACACAAAACATTTTCATATAAGGATGAATACAAACGACATAATAGACTAAACGAAGAGTGTCCCATGCGTTTGTGATGTAGTAGCAAAACATCCTCCACACTCCTATCAGATTCTCCTACTCCAGCATGCTAAATTATGGATGACAAGGCTGAGTCCATCCCTCTATATCCAAGTACAAATGTCAACTATGCAACGTGTCAGTCTCAAGTCTCTGGTCAGTCCCCTTCTATTGAAAGATCACATTTGGAATATTGTTGACCTCATTTTTTATGAAGTTGAGGTCTGACTTGTTCTCCTAGAGCCTAGAATCTAGCCTTAGGATTTTCCTATTAACTGTCTTAGAAGACTAGTGATGGAATCCACCTTATTTAGGAATTCAAACCAGCTCTTAGTTTTTTTGGGAGACCTCAAATAGATGGCATTAAGCCATCCCCATTTTATTGAGTGGCTTGGGCTACAAGTTATCACCATTTGGTTGAGTGGCTAGGAGCACAAGCTATCACAATTGGGTTGAGTGGCTAGCACCAATGTCTGGAGGCCCGGAGAGAGCTCTCATAGGATTTAAAAGCCTTAGGAAGTCCCTTCACGGCTTGGTCGTGCACACATACATTACAAACACCACAATTCATACATTCACTCCACATAAACACCGCGATTTGGACATTTGCACGCATAAACACCGAAATTCACATAATCTAAACCTGTAAATACTTCACCATTAATCAAAACTTAAATCAATTTTTGGAACGATCGATTACGAACCCAAAATTCGAAGAAAACAAAAATTGGCACATTTTTTATTGATCGTCGAAGAAGTTGTCTGAACGACCCGGATGACAAAACGGACCGCGCTGACATGTCCGGAACGTTTAATTTACCTAAGAAGGACACCCATTTTGCTAGGACGTCGTGCATGAGCAAATCACACAAAAATCGATGTGTTTAAGTGAAATAAAAAAAGAAAAAAAAACCTACTTAAATTAAAACTCACGAACACTACCCAAGACCATTTCTTTTCTCTCCCGCGAGTTGTTTGTTCGAACCCAACCGAGCCCTAATCCTTTCAGCTGAGCTCCCTCCCTTTGACCGAATCATCGCATGCCTTACTTCTTCTCGGGTTCGACCGCACCTCCTCTTCTTTGCGAAGCCTCGACCTGAGGTCCCCACTGCTCCTCGCCACTCTTCTTGCATCCCCTGTGCGCCACTTCCTCTGCATGTCTTCTGCACATCTTTATCGCCACTTCCCCGTCCCGTCGGTCTCGGCACACCCCAGATAGGTAGAAGTAAATCTCCTCCTCCCTCTTCGGCTATAAAAAGTCGTGGATGGGGGAGGTTTAGGGTTGTTGTCAAAATTTCAGTGGTTGTCGGTATTCTGTTGGGTCATCATTATTTGCGTCTCTGAGCTTTGTAGAATTCTGGTGAAGGTGAGGTAAGGCTCTTCCTTATTTGGTTAAGTTATGGAGCACGTTTGTCATGCTTGAGTTCCTTATCCTTTATAGTAATATAACTTACATGGAGAGTGCACATATATAGCTTCTGCTATATATGAATCATCAAACAAGACTATAAATTGGATGATTTCGGGTTTTAAAAGCCATGATGACAAAGACATCCGGTGATAGAGCGGAGTAAAATTGCATCCTACGACATCGGGACCTGACATAGGAATCTGTTGAGAATATAAGATGACAATATTACTCACCGACACTAGACTAGCGAGGAACCTTGCTTTCTTAGGCTGCTGGAGATTCTAGTCAAACAGTGTGATTGACCTGTGAATGATATTTTTAAAGCATATAAAAGTAAATTAAAACAAAAATGCATTTCTTACGGAAATAATACTTTCGACTGTTCAATGAAATTTTACTTTTAAATGCATGACAAACCGTAAAATTTGAATGATAAATTTTAGATGTCCACTTGTCAATTACCTATACTGGGTTAAGAATTGCCCTCCTAAGATCGTCTTGTTAGAAATTTTTAGTTGAATCTCGGGCTTTATACACGTGGATGACCAATGGTTGCCTACAGAGTCCTTCGGGAATGATAAAATCTGAACTCATTATGTACCTGAATTCTTATAGTCTACTTCTATCTTTTATAGTTCACCTATTCTTTTACTTGTCACTCGTTCTTTTACCGTAAAATTTGATTGATACATTTTAAATGTCCACTTGTCATTTACCTATACTGGGTTAAGAATTGCCCTCCTAAGATCGTCTTGTTAGAAATTTTTAGTTAAATGTCGGGCTTTATACACGTGGATGACCAATGGTTGCCTACAGAGTCCTTCGGGAATGATAAAATCTGAACTCATTATGTACCTGAATTCTTATAGTCTACTTCTATCTTTTATAGTTCACCTATTCTTTTACTTGTCACTCGTTCTTTTACCGTAAAATTTGATTGATACATTTTAAATGTCCACTTGTCAATTACCTATACTGGGTTAAGAATTGCCCTCCTAAGATCGTCTTGTTAGAAATTTTTAGTTGAATCTCGGGCTTTATACACGTGGATGACCAATGGTTGCCTAAAGAGTCCTTCGGGAATGATAAAATTTGAACTCATTATGTACCTGAATTCTTATATTCTACTTCTATCTTTTATTGTTCACCTGTTCTTTTACTTTTCACTCGTTCTTTTACTTGTCACTTAACTCTTACATACATATACAAATGTTTGCCCTGCTAACTATATTTTTTGTGATACTTGTTTACTCTTACCTATGACAGTAACCCCATTTACAGAAGCATGAGACACGACAGATACACAAGATGATTTTATACATTGTATTTTTACCGCTTTTACTGCACTCTTATAACATATCTTGTTTATGCACACTTTAAATTATTTGCAAGACCTTCAAGATAGAGAACAAAGTTGATTTACCTATGGTGGATCACTATAAACCTAAACACATACCCTTTAATTAATTAGATTAATAGTAATTGAAATTAAAAACATAAGACAAAACACTAAACCTGAAATTGCTACAATATGGAGCATGGAGCAAGTCTTCGCAGGTAACACGACGAAGATGCAACGGACGAAGGATGACGATCTACAACAATAAAACAAGTCTACATCAACCAAACCTTTCCTTAGTTTAAATAACAAGTCATAAGACTTCGAGGTAATCTGCCTAGCGCGACATAAGTCCTCACCTCATCTTTTAGGCCCCTGCATAATCAGGTTGTGCAGTATAAGTCCTAACTCCTTTTATGATTCTGAGATTTCGGTACAACGTAAATCCTCTTATCTTTCTAGGTCATTTGTACAATCAGGTATCGTGCTAGTGAAAGCCCAAATCAATAAAATCGGCAGGATTGAACATTAAATAACATTATTTCAAAGACATAAAACAAAACAAAAGGATAGTTGGGGAATCACCGAGACTTGTCTCAAAATCCGTGACATCCCCTACTTTTTCACTCCTTCGGACTCCTAAAATAACTGTTCCTACTTGAGTCATTCTCTTTTGACTTTCTTGTGTCCAACCTTAAAAACCTAAATTTTGAAATCTTGGATACAAAACCACTGGTCTTAATTGAGAGTTTTCTTAAGTGATTCCAATCATTTAAGATAAAATTAACTATAAGGAACTAAAAATCCAGATAAAATAAACTATATCTAATCCTTATATTAGGTAGGGGGACTTGTCGGTCAAACATAAAATGTTTCGCAGATCAAATGGATGTCGTAAACTCTTTAGTTCAGTTGGTTAAGTTTACTGACAAGTGATATCTTATCCGTCGGGATAATGTATTACTTGTGGTATCACACTCAACCACCTAAACTATTGAGCATGTGAGATTTATTTGGTCTCATTTATTTCAAAATTAAAATATTATTTTCAAAATCAAAATCAATTTAAATCATAAATCATTTTCAAAATTTTCGGCCGACAAATATAAAATGAAACAACGCATTTTAATTGAAATATAATGACGCTAATAAATAAAAGGTTCACTGGAAATGAATGAGCATATAAAATATTAGACAAAGTCATAGGATTGGTACACCTCATTGTATCCTTATCAACCACGGATTGTATTGTACCATTAGCGGTCTATATGGTTTCTGGAACTGCTAGGTGAATGTAGAAAGAGAACTCACTAGCGGGATCTGTCACATGTCAAGATGCACCAGAGTCTACTATCCGATATAGTGATCTTGTGATGTGTATCACGAGTACCTTTGGCTAAGTGAACATAACACGTAGTGCTCCCATTGGATGACGATGAGGTGGATGCATCCTTAGTCACATTGCTTGCCGCACATTGTCTGCCGCTCTGATTCCTCTTCAACAACTTTAGTAACTCATGATTCTAATCGGTAAAGACTACCCATGTCTTTCCCTTATTCTTTTCTACCATCAGATTTGCCTGGTAGCCCCCCATTTCACCTTTTGGGCTCCCACGATTACCACCACGACTTTTAGATTGTCCACGTTCACCTGTCTCTCTCCTTAGGTGGCTTTCGATAAGTCATGCTTAGGAGTCCCACTTCTCCATAATTGAAGCACGTGCAGGTCTCCCGTTGGACACATGTCATACCTGAGCTTGATTCAACCAAAGCTTATAGTAAACCTAGAAGTTCTCTCAGCTCGAAGTGTAGCCTCATGCAACTCTTCTCCTAAATCAGCAGTTTAACTATTCCTCAGCTTTCGTCGGTCTCTCACTCATGAACCAAATTTCTCTCCTCCACGCTTTGATTTCAAGCGCACTTTACCGTACCTAGAAGTCCTCTCAGCTCAAAGTGTAGCCTCATGCAACTCTTCTCCTAAATCATCAGTTCAACTATTCTTCAGATTTCTTCGGTCTCTCACTCATGAACCAAATTTCTCTCCTCCACGCTTTGATCTCAAGCGCACTTTACCTGCTTCGATTTCAAGCGCACTGTACCCTGTGTTGCAGAGAGCTACTCGAACCACTCTACGACAATTCAACAACCAAAGGTGTTGTCAATTCAGTCTTAGGGCATGCCCGAGTGCGTCTTCAACTTCCCAGCTCGCTGCAATCACGACCATATCGCAAAGTGTTCACGCCGCGATCCGCAGGTTGCCTTCCCAGCTAAGTCGAGGTCCATTCGTCGCCTTCCCAGAGAGCCCTGATCCCGTCGTTGCCTTTCCAATCGCGGATGCTTCACACCAAGCCGCCATCCCGTCGTTGCCTTACCAATCACGCGATCCCGCTCCTCCCTGCCTCGCTTCCCGAGCCCCACCACTCGAT
>NW_018164466.1:992198-1008467 GCF_001263595.1 Phalaenopsis equestris
TATATATATATATATACACTTTTTGTTCGTGAACACGAATACACTTTTTGAGCTCAAAAATATAAACAAGCCGAACACGAGCTAAGCCAGGCTCACTCGTGTTCGGCTTATTTATACCCCCAACAATGACATAATTCGTTGTTTGACCCTGCAGCTTCGTGACTACCTTCATGATCAAACCCTATGGGATCAGAGTTCGCTGGAAGACAACGACGAAGACGAAGAAGATGTGAGCCGCTGGGTAGGCTCTCATACCATGAATGAAGAAATAATTAATATTTCTTATTTACAATTAGGCCCTTCAAAATAAAATGCAATCTCAACATGATGCTATCACGAACAACCTTCATAGATCATCCATGTCACATCAAGAGCAGTCAAAAGCTACTCATCAACTCTCTTTAGAATTACTGCTCAGTGACTCTCTCCATTGATATTATGTTGATGATAGTTTATATCAATATCTTCATTCAAGCCTCTCATTTATATCTTCTCTGATATAGATCTCATTGCTGACATTTTGCAGCCAATTCACAGTACTCTCCTTAACGAATCATCCACGCTCCTCTTGTGTCAATCACAATATCCAAAATTTTCAAAAAAAAAATTCAAAATTTTTTTAATAATTTTAATACTTGAACAAGTTTAGGATTATATGCCAAAATTTCAAAAAAAAATTGTAGAATGTATGATATATTTAGCCGTCTTTGTTAAAAAAAAAAGGGTTGGATCAGTCCTCTTAGACAACCATGATGCAATTGTTTGCATTCATATTCTTAGTGAATAAAAAGAAATCTGCTTCACTAATGTTCATGCAGAAAAAGAAATGCTCTTCCACAAAGTGAGATGAGGGCGAAGTAAAAAAGATAAAATTTTTGCGCTACTAAATATATTTCAGGAACAAAATAAAGTACCTGGAGAATCAAGCCTCTCCTTTTTTCTCCTAATTTCTTCTCCAAGATGGCACTTGTCAAGAGCCTAGAAACATAAAACCACACAACCTCTCCTCATATCAAACAAAAAATGTTAATTTACGTAATATATTCTTAATTATAAGTTTTGTTTTCATACAAACCTCCCATATCTGTTCATCTGTATACTCTTCAAGAGGATCCAGATTGCTCCGCACGGATCCCTCAAACATGGTAGGATCCTGTGGAATTATGCTCAACCTGGTTCTTAGATTGAGAAGACAAATGATTGATATATTGATTCCATCTATATCAATTCTGCCTACAACAGGCTCAATGATGCGAAAGATTGCTTGAACAAGAGTAGATTTGCCACTGCCCGTTCGCCCCACAATTCCAGTTTTCGTTCCTCCGTAAAACGTACATGTTAGATTTCTCAACACTGGTGGAAGATGCGGCGCATAACGAATCTACAAGTCATTTAAGCAACTCTCATCAAGGCAGGTTGATATTAACTAAACCTATGTTGTGACTGAGTGTCTAGAACTAATATTTTATTTGGGGTGGCTGAAACTTTCTGTAAACTTTGTTCTAAGACTGTTACGTGAAAGTAGATTTTTTAAAACCAATTGTGGGCATCATAGAAGTTTTCCCTTTTACAAAAATCAAATAAATTTTTTTAATACTCTAGAAATCTTTTATAAGATGTTTTTTTTTCCTCTCTTCAACAGAAATCTATGAAAAACATTAAGAAAGTTGCAGCCAAAAAGAACTTATGAAAATTACAGGCAAAGCAAAATTACGAGAAAGCAGCTGCAAATGATGTGTAAATTTTGCAAAAATATCAACCTGTAGATCAGTGATGTTCACTTCTCCATGCTTTGGCCAACTTAGAGATGGCTGGTTTGATTGAACTATAGAAGCTACCTCGCTCGGAATACAAGTGTACTGAAGTATTCTCTCCACTGATATAATTTCGTTTTCGAGATTGCACTTCGTCCAAACTGCCCACGCAAGGAGAGAGCTTAGACTGAGCCCATATGTCACTGCTAAACCGGCCATCCCTAATGAAATAAATGAAGAGTCACAAGTCAAAAATGTGGTACATGAAGTATAGATTTAATCAAGTTTAACTGTGAATTTTTACCAGGATTAACAGCTCCTGGTGGCAAAGAGATTAAAAATGTAAGGCAGAAGGCAAATATTAGGGAAGAGAGCAGATCCAAACGGAAGCAAAGCCACTCCATAGCAGCAGCATTGTGAAATTTTGGTTTCAAGTATGATTCAATCAGCTGAAGATTTCTGTGCAAAAACAACTTTTCTTTGTTGAAACACCTAATTGTTGCCAGTCCTGAAACGGTTTCTGCAAATTGTTGAATAATTGGAGCATTTATAACCCCTACCAGCCGAGTCAATTCCCTCGCCGTAGTTATGTAATATTTCTGCCACATAGCAGGCCACTTTTTGCTATTATATAAGGCAAGATAAAGCTTCAAGATTTTGTTAACAACTTTGCAGAAAAATCAATTGAATTATAAATTCAACCTGAGCTACATATCAACTTTTTCAGTGTAATGCAAAAAGGCAGAAACTTTATCAGTACCTGGTACCAGACACACAGGGCAGTCAGAGGAACAAAAATGAAGAAAACTTCCCAAGCAACCTGAGACATCACAGCAATAGTTCCAAGTAGTTGTATAACCGCAGAACCCACCAATCCCATTTGAAAAGGTATTGATTGATCCACTGAACTCTGATCTTTTGAGGCCTAGTTAAGCCACAACGAGCAATATTAATCGACGAGTTAAAACTTTCCAGTTACAATGAAGAAACCATTAAGTTTGAAACAAGGATTATCAAATACCCTGTTAAGAATGCGCCCGCTAGGAGTGGAATCGAAGAATGACATTGGGGCTCGGATAATGCATTGATGCATTTCATAAAAAAGCAATTTTGCAGTCTTGTATCCCACAATTGCAACAAGCATTGCTCTAATGAAGACAAAGAGACAGCTCCCAAGAGCTAAAGCAGCATAAACAAGAATGAGAAGGGAACCAGAAAAAAGAGTTCCCGAGTCTTCTGAGTTGGGAGCAGCCATTGTCATCCAGTAATTGCTTCCAATTTGAAGGATTAGGAAGAAAGTTTGTGATATAAGTATGCATGGTACAAGGGCTCCTTTATATAAAGCCGTCAAATACATCCAATAAACTTTCACTCCAACATTCCCTCTTTGCCTTTCTTCTTCTTCAACTAGCTGCCCAACCTTATCATCATTAATTTCACTCACCCCTTCAACCTTCTTAAAATCAATCCATTTGCTTTTTGATGTAAAATATGAACCATCTTCTGAATTCTTCTGCAGAAATTGTGCATCATCTATTTTTGACAAGGTGTTTTTATGGGCGCTCACCAGTTCGGCGAAATCTGATCCCGACTTAAGAATATCATCATATTTTCCAGTTTGTATAAATTCTCCCATCTTCATAACCTGAAAAAGGATATCACAAGTTATGCCAATTACTATATTATCTCATTTCATTAATGCGCTTCAAGGTAATAAGGATCAAGGAATAACCAAGATCAGGTCAGCCGATGGAAGAAACTCCATTTGATGTGTCACATAGATAACAGTTTTAGAGGCTAAAAGCCCTAGCATACACTCCTGTCACATATAAAAATGCAATTTTTGCTGAATAAAACAAGAAATATTTTGAAATGAAGTAGTTTACAACTATCAAAAGAGAACCTTGAAGAGATGGTTTCCTGTTTGGGCATCAACAGCACTAAATGGATCATCCAATAGATAGATATCACAATCCTGATACAAAGCTCGTGCGATCTGTATCCTTTGCTTCTGGCCACCACTCAAGTTGATACCTCTCTCTCCAATGATTGTCTTGTCCATAAAAGGTAACATTTTCAAATCTTTCGTCAATGCACATGCTTCTATCACACACTGATACTTGTCCCTATTTATTTCTTTCCCAAAAAGTATATTGCTCTCAATAGTGCCACTCTGTATCCATGGTGATTGAGCAACATAAGCTGTACTTCCAGACACCTTCATGGTACCAGACAACATCTGAATTTCCCCAAGGATGCAAGATAGTAAACTAGATTTTCCAGAACCAACAGCACCACAAACTGCAACCTTCATGCCATGTAAAACTCTCAAATTGATATCTTTTAATGTGAGTCTATCAGATGAAGGATCCCAGGAGAAATTGCTACTAATTATCTCTGCTGCAACTTCAGAATTTATCTCGATCGAGTTAAACTGGCATTCTTCCAAAGAAAGAAATGTAGATATTCTATCAATTGAAACTAAAGTCTGTGCAAGCATTGATATAATGTCAGGGAGATTATATATAGGATCCTTAAGTATCCCAAATGTTGCAAGAGCTGATAAGACCTTCCCTGATTCAAGTGGTGTTCCCATAATCACACAAGCCGAGAAAGTAGCCAATGAGACGAATATAGGAGCACCATAGTACACAAATGTTATTATTACCTCAGTATATAGGAATTTTCTCAGCCAACTCATTTCATTCTCTCTTAAATTTATAATCTTTGACAAAAATCTCATTTCCCACCCATAAAACTTAAGAATTCTCATGTTTCTTAAGATCTCAGATGTCGTCTTCATCCTCATGTCTTTCGACTCCATAATTTTCTCTTGGAAACTCTGCTCTAACTTACTAAAAGGAATGTTCGTGGTCATGACCAATGTAGTGGCTGCTAAAGCTACAAGGGACGCAAAACCCAATTTGTTGTATAGAATAACAAGAGCCAATCCAACTTGAACCGGAATAAGACAGAAATCAATCATATACCACGAAAAACGTCCAATCCTCTCAGCATCTACACTCATCAAATTAACAATCTCTCCACAACCATAATATTGTGTGGATCTGTTGGACAAAGATAGACCCTTCTCATAGATCTTTGCTACCAATGCAGCATGGGCCTTCATCCCAAACTTCTGCGCTCGAAAAAACCAGTGCCTTTGAGCAAGACACTCAACAAGCTTCGCAAAGAGAAAGATTGAAACTAGAATGTATCCCTTAACGGAGTGATTTTGATGAGCATGAAGGTACTGAACGAAGGACTCAATCAAATAAGGACCAACAAAAGAGCATATAGTGAATATCACTGAGAAGACAACTGAGAGTAATAATTCTCTCCATGCAGAAGCAATTAGTGACTTTGCTAGCGCAAGAGCATTGAGACTCCCGTGGAGCTGAAGCTTCTCTCTAAATATTGAGAAAACGCCATTTACTCTGTCACCACTAGCCAGTTCAGGAATGTCCTCAAGGTCTAATCTTTTCTGCCTCCCCATGTAGAGAAGAGGACTCATCCATGAAAAAGTGAGCTTACTTAGAAAATTAGCGTTGGAATAGAAAGACAAACTATGACTGTTAGTTAGAAGTGGTTCTTCCAGGTGATGACACTCCTTCACTTCCATGGCCACTTGCAGCCTGAAAATTACAAGCAGAATAACACACGGAAGTTCAAGAATCAGAGCAAGCTAATGAAATGCGAGAGAGTTTCAAGCATATAATAGGAAAAAAGGGAACTTTATAATCCCAGAAGATTACTATATTTCATTGAGGCAAAATGGACTTAAGAATATCATCATATTTTCCAGTTTGTATAAATTCTCCCATCTTCATAACCTGAAAAAGGATATCACAAGTTATGCCAATTACTATATTATCTCATTTCATTAATGCGCTTCAAGGTAATAAGGATCAAGGAATAACCAAGATCAGGTCAGCCGATGGAAGAAACTCCATTTGATGTGTCACATAGATAACAGTTTTAGAGGCTAAAAGCCCTAGCATACACTCCTGTCACATATAAAAATGCAATTGTTGCTGAATAAAACAAGAAATATTTAGAAATGAAGCAGTTTATAACTATCAAAAGAGAACCTTGAAGAGATGGTTTCCTGTTTGGGCATCAACAGCACTAAATGGATCATCCAATAGATAGATATCACAATCCTGATACAAAGCTCGTGCGATCTGTATCCTTTGCTTCTGGCCACCACTCAAGTTGATACCTCTCTCTCCAATGATTGTCTTGTCCATAAATGGTAACATTTTCAAATCTTTCGTCAATGCACATGCTTCTATCACACACTGATACTTATCCCTATTCATTTCTTTCCCAAAAAGTATATTGCTCTCAATAGTGCCACTCTGTATCCATGGTGATTGAGCAACATAAGCTGTACTTCCAGACACCTTCATGGTACCAGACAACATCTGAATTTCCCCAAGGATGCAAGATAGTAAACTAGATTTTCCAGAACCAACAGCACCACAAACTGCAACCTTCATGCCATGTAAAACTCTCAAATTGATATCTTTTAATGTGAGTCTATCAGATGAAGGATCCCAGGAGAAATTGCTACTAATTATCTCTGCTGCAACTTCAGAATTTATCTCGATCGAGTTAAACTGGCATTCTTCCAAAGAAAGAAATGTAGATTTCTGCTGCAACTTCAGAATTTATCTCATGGATCTTCTCGATCGCATTAAACTGGCATTCTTCCAAAGAAAGAAATGTAGATATTCTATCAATTGAAACTAAAGTCTGTGCAAGCATTGATATAATGTCAGGGAGATTATATATAGGATCCTTAAGTATCCCAAATGTTGCAAGTGCTGATAAGACCTTCCCTGATTCAAGTGGTGTTCCCATAATCACACAAGCCGAGAAAGTAGCCAAGGAGACGAATATAGGAGCACCATAGTACACAAATGTTATTATTACCTCAGTATATAGGAATTTTCTCAGCCAACTCATTTCATTCTCTCTTAAATTTATAATCTTTGACAAAAATCTCATTTCCCACCCATAAAACTTAAGAATTCTCATGTTTCTTAAGATCTCAGATGTCGTCTTCATCCTCATGTCTTTCGACTCCATAATTTTCTCTTGGAAACTCTGCTCTAACTTACTAAAAGGAATGTTCGTGGTCATGACCAATGTAGTGGCTGCTAAAGCTACAAGGGACGCAAAACCCAATTTGTTGTATAGAATAACAAGAGCCAATCCAACTTGAACGGGAATAAGACAGAAATCAATCATATACCACGAAAAACGTCCAATCCTCTCAGCATCTACACTCATCAAATTAACAATCTCTCCACAACCATAATATTGTGTGGATCTGTTGGACAAAGATAGACCCTTCTCATAGATCTTTGCTACCAATGCAGCATGGGCCTTCATCCCAAACTTCTGCGCTCGAAAAAACCAGTGCCTTTGAGCAAGACACTCAACAAGCTTCGCAAAGAGAAAGATTGAAACTAGAATGTATCCCTTAACGGAGTGATTTTGATGAGCATGAAGGTACTGAACGAAGGACTCAATCAAATAAGGACCAACAAAAGAGCATATAGTGAATATCACTGAGAAGACAACTGAGAGTAATAATTCTCTCCATGCAGAAGCAATTAGTGACTTTGCTAGCGCAAGAGCATTGAGACTCCCGTGGAGCTGAAGCTTCTCTCTAAATATTGAGAAAACGCCATTTACTCTGTCACCACTAGCCAGTTCAGGAATGTCCTCAAGGTCTAATCTTTTCTGCCTCCCCATGTAGAGAAGAGGACTCATCCATGAAAAAGTGAGCTTACTTAGAAAATTAGCGTTGGAATAGAAAGACAAACTATGACTGTTAGTTAGAAGTGGTTCTTCCAGGTGATGACACTCCTTCACTTCCATGGCCACTTGCAGCCTGAAAATTACAAGCAGAATAACACACGGAAGTTCAAGAATCAGAGCAAGCTAATGAAATGCGAGAGAGTTTCAAGCATATAATAGGAAAAAAGGGAACTTTATAATCCCAGAAGATTAATACATTTCATTGAGGCAAAATGCTTATATTTTAGTCTGTAGAGCCGCTAAAAAGATTCCCTTGAATGCTGCATTAATAGAAAGGTTTGATTTTTAATGGCGATGACACAGGGCGTTGGGAAACGCAAAAAACGTGCTTTGAGTTGCGTGACGAGATGACTGGCCGGCCTGATCCACCCAAATAACAAAAAAATGACTTTTTGTTCAGTTGCTGCAAATTCTTGGCTTTTAACGAAGTTCTTTTCCTGGGATGAGTTAGTTCGAGCGCTAACTAATCAAACTTAAGCTAGCTTTCATTCGATCCATTAGTGTGTGCCGGTTCCTTTTCAAAAATATTAATATAAAATGGATTAAAAAATATTAAATTTAAAAAAAATTATCTTTAATATAATAAAAATATTTTAAAAATAATATTTTATATCATATATTATGTAATTGTTTATTATTTATTTTCTAATTGTTCATTCTATTTATCATTTTATTATAATATTTTTATCTCTTTTTTTATAATAAATAAGTTCACTCTTGAGCTCGCTTAAACTTATAGAGAGTGGCTCGTGATCAACTCAACTCATTTACACCCCTACCTACAATGTTGAATATTTTAATTATGGATAGATATTTTGGCGAAGTCTTTTTATTTTGATATTCCAATAATTGCCATAAATTAGATGCTCTTGTGTTACTTCATAATTGAGATACAATAGATGCACTTATGTTTTATATCATTATAATGCCAATGTACATCTGTTCCCTTGAGTGAATCAAAGTATATTATATTCAATTTGTTATCTTATAATTAATTTTCAAGTATGGAAGAAACTATCCTTAAGCCATCACCCCAGCTTGAAAAAAAAATTCTTAACTTCAATTAGATTATATTTTGCTTGTGTGTCTGCGCTCACACGTGCGCGTGCACACACACACACAAAATAATTTTACATAAATAATTAACATAAGAAATAAATATGATTTTTTAAGATTTTGAGTTCATCAAAATAAAATTTTACTTTTATAAAATGGAGCATTGTATATTAAAATTTTCACTCAATGCAAGAAATTGAGAATATATTCACATAGGTATATTTGCCATGCTTTATGGTGGAGCCCATTAGATTTTATTCTCATTATACACTTTCATGAATTATACTAAATGCATACAAAACAAATATAAAATAAATCTATCATGAAAAATAGATTCACTATTGTTGCAATGACTTGCAAGTTTCTGAAACATCTCCAATTTGACAAAATTTGCTCCTTTATAGATTTACTCTAATACCAAATATGATGGTGATATTCTTTTTATGAGAATTAGTGCAGGAAAATATTTTAAACCTTCGATTTATTGAAAAGAAATGTTCTTGAATTTATGACAAAATGATAAGAAAAATGAAGTGGTATAGATATTTGAAAATTAAGATTAGTCTAAATTAGGCTAGTTTGGGCTAAAATAAAAGAATACTTTTGGGGTAAAACTTAGGTGAGATAAATGGCTAAAAATAAATACAAAATATTATTTTAGGATGTGCATGTATTATTTAAATCAAACTGTTAGCTTTTGTAGACTTAGATGGGTGACAAGGAGTAGGGAACAAAACTGAACCCTAGTTTTATCTAGTTTGATCAAGAGGCATAAATAAAGTTAGTTGTGGCTAAAATTAAATTTAGTTGTGGCTAAAATTATTAGTTTAGGATGTGGAGAGTGACTAAGATGATTTAGAGCAATCATTTATATTAATTCTTAATTGATTAGCTTCCTTAATCCTCTCCTTTAAGTAAGCCTAAACAATCACTATGAAAGTACTCAGTATCCTCCTTAATTGAATAAATAATTTCTGGTTCTAATCTCTCCATTTCTTAGATTAGTCCACCATCAAATGTCATCATACAAGATGCCACACCAATGAACCTCTCAATTAAAACATCAAAAATCATATTAGCTTTACCAGGTTGATATATAATATTGATATCTATGATCAAATTCACTTCCATTGTATTAAGTTCAATTATTTCTAAGCGAAGATGTACTTTAAGTTTTGAGGATCAGTATTATCTCACACCTCAATCCATACAAATAATCTCTAAATTTTTAATGTAAATACAAAGATGTCAACCCTAAATCATTAGTAATATAATTTTTTTTGTGCAACTCAACTACTTGGATGTCTCCTATTTTGATACAATATACAACACGATCATTTTATAAAAGAACTAATGAATACCTTGAAAACCTCAAAAGTCGATGAAATAATCAGAATATAACTTAATACTAAGTAATTATTCAACCTCTATATCTAATCTCACATCACAATGCCCAATCAAAAGAAATTAAAATCAATAGGGAAATATTCTGGGAGGATACTGGCTGCCACTCCAGAGCTCCCACTACTCCCTTACCTGAGGGCTAACAATCTCGCATCAGTTTCTAATCAACTGGACCAAATTGAGGATTTTGATTTGTCACCTTAAAATCTCAAATTCTGCATCCAACAAAGTATATTTCCCTATTTATTTGCACTCAATTCCTGGATAACTTACTCTCCCATGAAATCAAATGTGATTCTCCCCATGTTGTAGAAATCATAGCTCTTTCGGAACATATGTTCTCAACACATTTTAACATTTCAATTGATCAGATCGAAAAGTAAATGAAGATCTGAATTCAAATCATCACAAGTTATTGACATTTAAAACCATATAAAATAACATCAATTCTTCACAAAACTATATCTCAAAGTAAGGCGAAAAATAAAAAAGACTACTCAGAATTCGTGAAAAGGATACGATAAAACACGAATTTCATATATAAAAACAAGTTTACAAAATAAAGAAAGAAAAATACAGAACTTATCTCACACTCCTTCTTAAGCAAATCTTTATAAGTTCCCTTTAAGCACTTTCTCTCTTTACAATCACACTAAATTCTCTGCTAGAAATGTAATGAAGAAGAAATCTCTCACCTCCTTCTCTCCCCTCTTACAATCCTTGAAGAAAATCTCTAAGCCCTTGACTTTTTTCTCTCAATCTCTCCCTTTCCTTCTTCTCACTCTCACGCCACACACACACACACACACACACCACCACCAACTCAAGCCCCCAAAACTCCTCTTGAATTCCTAGACTTCCCTTTTCCTTATAAAAGGCTGCCTCCCTCCAAAAAGAATTCAAAATTCCCTCCAAAATTTTATTTAAAAGTCAACTCTTTTGAATTAAAAAAATATGCTCATTGATCCAAGAGACATATCCCTTCATAAAAGAACCTTCCAAAGTGTCTAGATGCATTGAATCACTCCAAGGGGTGTTCAGAACAAGTGTCCCTTTGAAAATTCGAGCAAAAACTCGTTCTGAATTGCCTTAATCCGCAAAAAGTCATCTCCGACTCATCTGATGCCAAATCTGGGGCATCATGCGCCAGTTCTCTAATTTTGGCGCATCATGCGCCGGTTTGGCGCATCATGCGCTAACCTGCAGCAACTCCACTGTTTTGCTCTGTTCAGCTCCGTTTCAGCTCTATTTCGCCCCGTTAACCTGCAGCAACTCCACTGTTTTGCACTGTTCAGCTCCGTTTCAGCTCTATTTCGCCCCGTTTTAGTTGTGTTTCGCTCCTAACAGATATACCTACAAAATATGCATGAAAACAAGCTTTCTTGAAAGTGTAATTTCATTCAAAAACATGTGAGAAATATAAAGTAGATTAAGCGTAGAAAGACATATCGAAATGTGTCAGGTCATAATTTTCTTTTTTGCTCGTTTTTACTCCAAATTGCACCATTTTTGCTTCATTTTCTCCAAAATTCAATTTCTTATACCTGAAACCAAAAATATGCAAAATACTTTCCTTTAAAGTGTAATATCATTAAAAATCATTAAAATTGAGCATAAAATATATATAAAAAAGTAGATAATTTTTAGGCGTATTAGTTATTTGAGAGAAATAATATATAATGATCACACAAATGGATAAAGAAGAGGAAAACATTAACAAACTAAATACTTTGCTCTGATGATCATCAATTAAGTGGGCACCAAATTATCAAATTGTGTCATAGAATCTAACAGTATAGCCCCCATTATGCTTTGTTCTATCTCAATCTTGCTAGAACTCTAGTCATTTACTACATCTTAATCTTTAGGATTCATGATTTCATAATCTTGGCACCATACATATGCATGCAATAACATTATATATTGTACATAGAATAAAGGTAAAAAAAAAAAGAAATGGGAACATATCCAAATTTTTACCACTTATCTACAAATCATTCATTTGGCTCTGATAATAAATCAATTCCTCCAAATATATATAATTTTTATACCATGTAAGTAACTATCACAACCTGGCCTAATGTAAATCAAATCATCATATCGAGGTAGATTGCATCATGTCGAGGTCACAATAGTTCATTAATTACCCAAAATCTGTTTGAAATAATTTTTTTTATTATTTTCAATATTCACGAACACAATCATTTTTATATCATCAAAAAAATATGAAATAAAACTACTAATATATTTCATTCACATCATTAAACTATGCAACAAAATGACTATGCAAAATTATCATGGTATAATTATTTCCTCAATAAAATATGCACATTACCATGACTAAAAAAAGATTTAAAGGAGCAGCATACATATGATCATAATCTTAAAATTAATTAATAGTCTCTAATCAACTTGATTTTTATCATTTTATAAACTAATACATGTGAATAAAACATGAGTGAGCAACCATAAATCAACATGCTACTCAACATCTATTTTAGTTTTTAATACATAAGAGACAAAAGAATAGATAATTATCAAAATAATATTATATAAAAAATAAAATTTACTTCAAGTGAACTAAGAGAATATGAAAATATCTCAAGAACTTATATGTTATGGATCTGGAGTTCAATGGTGGGGCGCCACGTGTACGCCTCACCGTTTTTAAAACTGTCAAATACTAGTGTATTGCGGTGGGGCCCACTTGACTTTCAGATATAATATTTCCTCTATGCTATGTTTGTTAGACATAGTATTGCTTCAAGGACTAGCGTAAATAGTATGCATATGTCAAAGTATAATATAAATATTATTTTAACATTACGTTAGAAATAAACTAATATTATATGACATAATAATTTGTTATTTTATTAAGAATATTTTATAGCATTTCATTTGCATCTTATATCTCTACTTTTATATATACCTCTACTTGTTCATATTTTCACTCATCGCTTATATCACAAATGAACACAAATTTCATTTGTACATTCGTATGTTTATATTTATCTAGGTATATCAAACAAACAAATGCATAATTTTATAGGTGCGCAATGCCTTATAACTTCATATAAATACACATTCAATCCAACCATTCAACCATTTGCACTTCCCCTTTTTTTGTCCATTTTTTGTATAAATATTTTTGAAACATAGGTATTAAATTATCATCAATTTCAACATATATAAATAACATCAAATTTGCAATAGAAAGTATAAATATTGCTATCTATAGCTAACATTACAATTTGCAAGATAAATTAATATACACATAATAATAATCATAATTAAAAAAATATTTATATATAATGTTTAAATTAAAAATCTATAATGCTCATAAAACTAAACCTAAAATAAAATTAAAAGTGCTACATAAAATGATCAAAATTAATTATAAATTGAACATAAAACACAACCATAAAAATGTATTAAATACAATAAGTTTAATTTAAATAGGTTAAAACTTTATCCAAATCAAAATTATAAAAAAAAATCACAAATAAACTAGACAAAATTAATTCTAGAAAGTTATGAATAATTATCAATCCCAGAAACCAAGTCATTACAAATTCACCCATATATTGTAAGAGCAGTTGTTACAATTACTCCAAAATGAAAAATTCATAATTAACGGCTACTTTATTAATTACTTGATAATCAACATACATCATCTATGATCTATCTGTTTTAAAGGGTTGATAATGTTGAAATTATAAAAGGACTAAGATTCATGTGAGAAGAAATGAGTTGATCAAATAGGTTGAGCCAGTAGATGAACCGGATCTAACAATTTTATCCTGTGAGAAGAACCGGAAGATTTTAATGCTTTTCATCTTTAAACAGGAGCAATTTTTTCTGTTGATAAAGAGTAATAAAGGAAACTTTTTATTTAAGGATTTACTAACTTAATATCATTTTTTTTTTAAATTTATTGACGAATTGGCAATTATTGTCAGTACAATCAATCTTGACAATCAAGCCATTAAAAATGTTCAAATATTCAACTAAATGGGCAATATATTGCTTTAATCATGGTCCCTAAGTATTTGATTTTGACATCTCTTTCATCTCAAATGAGATAAAAGTAGTCCCTCTTAACCTTCATTCATTAAGTTATTGCTCCAACAAATGTTGGCAAGTAGATTCAATTTGATTTTGACAAAGGCAACTTTCTCATAATCATTCAATCAAAAAGTTCATCTGATAATATGTTAGGGGGCATGAGTGCCTTTATAAGTAGGAGCTCAACTTTAACTCTCATTAAAGGGTTATCTCTCATAATCATTCAATCAAAAAGCTCATCTGATAATATGTTAGGGGTCATGAGTGCCTTTATCTGTAGGAGCTCAACTTTAACTCTCATTAAAGGGTTATTTAAGTCATCAATATTCCTATAATAAAAGTCTCAACCATCTTGATTCCTCGAGTTTGATTTATCTTCTATAAGGTTGGTTTTTTGCTTAAGTCTAAATAAGATTCATCATCTTCTAAATGTGTATTATAATTTTATTGGATCTCCAAACTATTGATGTAACACAAATCTATTATAAAAGCTATTGAATAACCCAAGCTTTTGAAGGTATAAAAAAATTTCAAGGGTTGTCCAAATGTTCTAACCAAATCTTTTCCTTCACTGATTTATTCTAATATCAAATATGGTATGATTAAAGTTATGAATTTAAGTGTGTTGTGGAGTTTATGGAGATATATAGAGAGTTGCAGGATTGTAGAGGTTCAAACAGTCCAAATTACTGTTAAGGCTGAGTTAAAAAATCCACCAAGGAATGTATTTTAAGTGCGATAAATAGCTAAAAATGACTGTTATGACTAAGTTAAAAAAAATCACTAAGGAATGTATTTTAAGTGCGATAAATAGCTAAAAAAAACAATGAAATGTTAACTTTGGATATGTACTTGTAATCTGTAATAGAAAATTGAGTTATACATGTATGAATATTACAGGGGCACATTCAATACATGGCCATGTGGGGAACCACATACTCGCCTTTCAGTGCAGCCCCATATATAGTTATTACAATCATTATGACCTCTATGGATCCAATGAAACAAATTCAATTAAGCATTCAATACAGAGAGGAACAGCTTGCCCCACATATACAGATTATAATCAATATTACCTCATTGATCCAATGAAAATGACACCAACCCAACATTTTGATTCCTTCAATTCAATGTTCTTGATTTCTGCACCATCAGTGTAATGTTTAGCTGATGTTATGCTAAAAAGTTTAAAATCATTGCTTTGTGAAGAAAAAGATGAAAAGATAAATGGGATAATTACATACCCGAAACATTTATTTACAAAGTAACTAGCCATGTGATTTTTTTACGCGTGCCACAATCAAACTATGGTGAATTTGATAAAAATGAAAAATATGGGCTGGATCTTTACAATGAATTATGATATATGAGTGAGAATTGGAAAAATGAGTTAAAGAATGTGGTTGATTTGTAAATAGCAAGTTTCAGGTAATCTGTATGTAATTGCCTACATGTGTGCGCGCGGGCGTGAGTGTGTGTGTGTGAGAGAGAGAGAGAGAGAACATTTGTGGACATCTGCCTCTGCCATTTCTTATCCTTTGTTTCTCTTTTTATCTTTGCACAAAAATAAATTAGTGGAACACTTACCGAATTTTTTTCCCCTACTACAACAAGCCTTCTCCCTTTGTACTACCAGTCGATCCTCTCCGACCCACTGTTGTATTCTTCAGTATCTAAAAAGCAGCAAAAACAAGATTTAGTTTCAGGGAAGTCTTTTTCCAAGCAAATAAATAAGTACAGATTCATTACCCAAACTGAATCCAGCTACAATATAGTTTTCTATGCAATTGAACAAATGAAATAATACAATTATATTGTAGAGGAGACTTATTTTTTACAAACAATTAAATAGTCGGACAACCTTTGCATAAGAGATTGAAATAGATGTATAAAAGTCAAGCTGAGCTCGAGCCACCCTCTGCTTGAGTTTGAGCTTGATTGATGTTATTGAGTTCGAGCTCAAGCTCAAGCTTAAGTTTACAAGTTAGAGCTGGCGCATGTGCCGGCTTGTTTATTATAATAGAGAGAGAATAATGTTAATTTAAGCTAGTGTTATAATAAAATGATAAGAAATTGCTTAATATATATAAAAAATATTATTTTTTAAAATATTTTTATATTTTTAAAGATAAAATTTTCAAATTTAATATATTTTAAG
>NW_018164466.1:1008567-1009919 GCF_001263595.1 Phalaenopsis equestris
AAAATTTTCAAATTTAATATATTTTAAGTATATTTTTTTAAACAAACTGGCTCACGAGTTGATGAGCCAAGTCGGGGGCTAGCTTGAGCTTGGCTTGTTAGCTCATTGAGCTCAGTTCACGAGCCGCTAACTTAGCCAAGCTCGAGCCGGCTGACGAGTCGGTTTGACTCACTTACACCCCTAGATTGAAATGAGGTGCAAAAATATCCAATTGATTGTCAGGACTCAAAAATTAATGACAAAGTATTTCTGTTGTTCAGTTACAAAACAATTAAATTCATAAATAAAATAACTACTGATAAGCATGTTGCTTTTTTACTTGGTGCATACTTGTCTGAGCATCTGATTTTCATTCTGCAGCGTGGAGAGCCTTTCCTCTAGCTCAGAATTCTTGGTTACCAAATCCTTCACCTTTACTTCCAACTCGCTCATATATGCCTTCTTTCTCTCCCTTGCTTGTTGTGCGGAAACCCTGTTCCTCAGCAGCCTGCATCTCATAATATTCTATTTGGTCAGTAAGATGAAAACTTGGAAGTACAAGAATTGTTGATTATTTGGTTTCTAATAAAGTTGAAATACTATATTTTTCATGATAGTATAATTTAGCTTGAATAACATAAAAATCATGCAATCAATTTCACAAAACATAGCTGTGAGAATTTATTTCAGTCATCCATTTGTTTCGAACCAAACGTCTACTTAGTTAATGAGTCATGTTTGTTCACTTCCACGCTTTTTAATAAAAATCATATGCATAACTCTGTGATTAAGTTCTTACAATTTCATGAATTACATTAAGCTTCTTGTAATAAAGCTTTATCCTGCTCAGCATAGTACAAAATTATCAAATGAAGTCTCACCTGATTACAAAAGCTTAATAGATAACTCCGCCTCAAACACTAGCATTTATGTGTGAATTTTTGTTGAATGTGTAGTTGAATAATGAGTATTCTAGAATAATTAACAAATTATCCGACTAATAATATCAGCAATAATAAAAAATAAACACTTATTAGTTAAAAAATACCATTATACATTTATAACACCATCCTTGCAACTACATTACATTCCTATCTTATACCAAGTAATTAACTAAGCACGTATCTATACTAGTAAGAAAATATTTTTAATATGACTACCAAAATCAGCTTTACTCAAACATGAACTTTTACTCTGTTTTCTGAATCCATAAAACTGCTCGACGTTGAATTGAGAATCTTGGAAAATTATTTCATAAGCTATCCAGACATTATTTCAACAAATTTGTAATAAAAACAATTTACATTTCAATGAAAAAAATCCAAAAAAGTATAAATCGTCCGATTCTCATTTCATTTGGGAACTAAAAATAA
>NW_018164466.1:1010019-1047723 GCF_001263595.1 Phalaenopsis equestris
AAGCTGCAGCTGCCCCAAACAGACCCTAAGTGTGCTTGGCATGCAAAACCATAAATGCAAAAATTAAGTCAGCATTAGAGTAAAAGAAAACAAGTGTAATATATTGGGAAAAAACATGAATAAATGATGAGATCTTTAGAAATCTAATGAATATGCATGAACTATTAGTCAGAACAATGCTACAATTCACTATCGTAATAAATGATGAGAGCTTTAGTCTTGTGTAATAGCTACATATGAGCAGTAATCATACTACGAGATCAGACATTATTTTTCTTTGCATTCTCTTTTAACTTTGGACTAATGACAGAGAATTCATTAACACAGAATCCTAAATCATACCCACCACGAAAGTGAAGCCTTGCTAC
The DNA here is from genome assembly GCF_001263595.1 of Phalaenopsis equestris. NCBI lineage: Eukaryota > Viridiplantae > Streptophyta > Magnoliopsida > Asparagales > Orchidaceae > Phalaenopsis > Phalaenopsis equestris. The sequence continues at coordinate 1,010,388 of NW_018164466.1, forward strand.
AAATGTACTGTAAGATTTCATAATAAAGCACCGCAGACATGCAAGAACCAAATTTGTCTAAAAGAAAAACAAAATCGTAGGCCCCAAGCAGGATACAAAAATAAATAATTACAATCACATTGCCAAATAAATAAAGTAGTAACGAAATGTCTCAAAATGCAGCACAAATTGGATAAAGGAAAATAAACTTGCCAGTGATCAAAAGATTAGATCCTGAATCGACCCTAAGTGTGAGGTCATCCACCAACACATTTCCAGAAGGAGTTACTACCTAGAAATATTTCGATTGAACATCAGAACATAAGAAGAATATGAAAATAAATACTAAATTTAAAATTCATCAATAATCTGAATTATGGAATTACCTTGACACCCGAAAATTCAATATAACCTGCTTCACTAAAACAATTTGTGCTTGAACTTTTTGGAATTGATGAAGAATCCCTCACAGTAGCAAGCTCTCTTGATACAACCATTAGCTCATGAATACGGTCAGCATACCCACTATTAAATGGTTAACTTTAGTATAAAATGTATTTAAACAATTTATAGTACAGAACAGCAACAACAGTAAAAAATCAATTGGTGCATTCATATTCACAGATAAAGGCAAGTAAAAAAAGGCAAAAAAAAATTGAGTTCGCGAATTTTAAATGTACCAAGTATAAATCCCTTAAGTTTATTTCATGAAACCAAGAAGAAGATGTATAGAAATTATAGTGCTTACAATCAGAAGCTGAAAAGGGCTGAAAAATTTTACCCAAAGAAAAATACTATTAAAAGCAAAAGAGCCAGTTAAAACAGCGGATGGACAAGAGAGTCATTCGGGCCCTTATTGTGCAGTAACCAAACAAGGTCTTCTCTATTGACTCTTGTTTTTTATTGAGATATATGGACAATAGTGTTGATTATAAAGTCAAATTTTCATTAATTCTCTTGGACATGACTTTGTCATGATTTTCAACGATAGTGGTTACCAACTCAAGATTTTCCAAGATGTTCAGAGCAAGGGTTCTCTTTCAATCAAGAAAAAAGTAAAACACAAAAAATATTCGAAAAGATTATTTGGATTTATTGCAAAAAAAAATTAAAAATAAATAAAAAGGGGTTATTTTGCATTGACAACCAAAAAAGGTAAATCAATCATGCAAATATTGTTGCTAACTTATCAGTTATAAACTTGGTGATGCTCTTTTGGTGACTAGAGATAGTAGGTCTAAAGAGTAGCAGATTCCAGACTGAAGTTGTACTAATCACATATGTTATAATTTCGACATATTTTGCACATACCATGCAAGCTCTGGTGGTCATATTTACATAAGAAACAAAGTTCATTTAAAATTGGAGGTCATAGCACTATAAAAATTAAGGCACATGGAATGTAACAATATCGTTTCTTAGAGTTAATGTGTACCAAATTTAAAGAATTTAATATCCATAATTGCTCTTATTAGTGTTATAGGATATTGATTTCAGTGATGCTAACATCCTTAAGGTCAATAAAAGTGTATTGATTGTCTTAAAAGGCAAATAGAATTAGTGGATTCTATATGTTGCTATATGCAATATCACCTGCTAATGTGATAAATTCAACAACTAGGAAGTAGCTCATATAAGTAAGAATGGTACCAAGCATGCAACGTCAAGTACTAGAAAAACAAGAGAATGTGTGAAATCTATGCTGATATTTCCAACATTCTACAACAAGAAGCAATAAAAGATAAGAAAGAGAGAGAAAAGGGGGTGACATACAAGAAAGAAATAAGCTTTCTTGAGTGCTTGCAACAAAATTTCTTTGGCAACTTGAACAAAGAAATAGTGTTGCTATTTTTGGTTCTAACAGGAGAGGAAGCCTTTCTTCATAACAAGAAATATCTCTCATTTAAGCTCCTATAATCAAGAGGGGAATAGAGTAACTATAACAACAATAACATCTCCTTCTCCCTATCTAACATTAATCATCACAATAAGTGATTGCATTTTTCCTCAACCAAACAAATCGATGTCCTTATCCATATCTTCAATTTTATATGAATTATGATCCTTTATGAAACTTTTTTTAAATGTAATGGAATATTTGACCCTGCATGACCTTGGACATAGACTTCAGCGGAAGCACGTAAATTTTGGCATTCTCCTTTATGGTGCTTAATCTCTCTTGGAGTCACTTTATGATTTATCGTATTTATTCCTAGTTGGAGGTGCACTCTCTCTTCTAACAAATGGAACTACGGGCCATAAAGAGATTTAACCACTCTTTCATCAAGCTATTTTCCGTAACCTAAAAATATAGACAAATCTTCATGAATGCTTAATCGAGAAAATTCTCTCATTTATTAAGGATAATTAACTTTAGAGGGCTCTCATCCATAGAAGTCTAGATACTAAGAACTAAATAAAGCATGCTTAAATTAAAAAAACAAAAAGATTCTAAAACTCCTACGCATATGCTCCGGGAGTTTCTTTTTTTTTTTTTATTTTTTTTTTGGGGGGTCAAATGCTATTCTACAAACATAACTATCTTTTCAAAAGCATGTGTGCCAATCATGCAAATCTTTTTGGGAACATTACTCGACCATTTACCTACAAATATACAACCAATTGGAAACTTCGAAGCAAAAGTTTCAGGCCTAATATTTAAGATAGTTCATTTTCAAATTATTTTCAAATGTACGAATCATAAGACAAAATAAAAAAAGTAATAATAAAAAATTAAAGACTAGAATTCAAGTTTTATCAAATCATTTTTGATGAAGCAACATGGTTGTTCATTTAGGATCGGTTTGAGGCAACTACAGTTGCGCTGCCCCAGGATGCTGCTACGGGGAAGCTGGCTGTCTGTTTGTTGCAGCTATGTGAAAAGAGCTGTGGGGCAGTTGTTTCTGGAAAAATAACTATCTGCTCCTAATTAGTAAATTTATTTAAAACAGAACGTTGACAACCACATATTTGATACTTCAAAAGCAGAAATTCAATTCTAAACATAACAAAAGTTCAGATACACCACTCACTTAGCATAGAGTACCAAAAGTGCTATAAAAATTAAAAAAACTAATAACATTGCAAGTAAAATAATGATGATATTATTTTTAACATGAAGAAGATGTATGTCTCGTCCTAAACTATTCTCCAATGATGCTATCAATTCTCGATCACTTTCGACAGTGAAATCACCCTAACTGTTAGCCCATCGAAAGAAGTCACGCTGCTTTGAGAGTTTCCGGGAGAATCTCTAAAAGTGTCGACCGTAACTGTGGGTCTGACGTGAACTCAAATAGAAAATCTCTAGTCTGCAACAACAAAGCAATCTTTAGAACGTCCCTGAATTTCTGGAGTTCATCTTTCCTGAAAGCATGGAAATAAAAACTTCAGTATTTGAATCCGGCGATTGATGCACATTTTATTGCATCTCGTCATACTCTCTGTCTGTAATTTCCTTGAACTTCTTTGTAATATGTTGCCACCCTTCCTTATTGAAAAAGGTAGTTGGTTTATTTCCTTGTTCAATTTCCTTGATGCAAATATCGGTCTTTTTTTTCCCATAATGCCAATGTAGCGGTCTCTTTGATCTTAATTAAAATTGCATTACTACAATAAACCAAAATATTGTAACATAACAATAAAAATGTCACAAAATACATGACGATCATTGTATTGTTGCACTGCCCCAGGATGCTGCTACGGGGAAGCTGACTGTCTGTTTGTTACAGCTATGTGAAAAGAGCTATGGGGCAGTTATTTCTGGAAAAATAACTATCTGCTCCTAATTAGTAAATTTATTTAAAACAGAACGTTGACAACCATATATTTGATACTTCAAAAGCAGAAATTCAATTCTAAACATAACAAAAGTTCAGATACACCACTCACTTAGCATAGAGTACCAAAAGTGCTATAAAAATTAAAAAAACTAATAAAATTTCACTTGCTCCGATAGAGAATGCTAAGAATGATTGTGAGGTGATGGTAAGATGATAAGACCTACAGAACATCGCAGCTTTGATTTTGTGTTGTTGCTTCCAATTCTGCTTCGAGGCCCTGCTCAATTTTAAGTTCCCGTGTCTGGTGTCGAGACGTGCTCAGCGGTGTCTAAGTGATGCTAAGAGGTGTCCGGGAAGCGTTGAATTACTTGGACAGCTCAAACACGTTTAGTAGAGTGTCGGACATGTATCGTCCGGTGTCAGAGCAATGTTTAAAGCTGTCAAAACGGCTCGTTGTTCGTAAACGGCTCGTGTGTGATGCTTTCGCTAAGCAAATGAGCCGAATACGAACATTTTTTTGCGCTCAATATATAAACAAGTCGAACAAGACAAAGATATGTTCATTTGTGTTCGGCTCGTTTTGGCTCAATATATGTTTTTTTTTTTAATGAAAAGCCCAAGGGCTGATTTTATTGAAATAGAAAATGATACATAAAGGTTGTATGAGAAGAGTCCAAAGAGGCACTCTACCCATACTATACAAGTACAATTCACGCAAACGCAATGGCTCTATATATATATATATATATAATGGGTATTATTTTAAAATAATTTAATTGACTACAAACCTACCAAGAATTATAATCAATTAAAATAATTAATTAACAATAGAATTAAAATATATTAAATTCTATTTAAATGAATGTTTTAATACAAATAAAAAGATTTAAATCTCGCCTTACCTTTAACATCTTACGGGTATGTGACTAAGGTCTTAAAAATAACTCATTGTTCAAGAACAACTCGCGTTCAGTTCGATAAGCAAACCAGCCAAACATGATTAAGTTTTTTGAGCTTAATATATGAATGAGTCAAACACAAACAATGATATTTTTTAATGAGTCGAACATGAGCCGAGCCTGGGCTCGCTCAAACTCAACTTGTTTACACCCTTAACGGTTACGTGACCAGGGTTGTCAAAAAGGTTCTTTGTTTGCAAACAACTCGTGTTCGGCTCACTAAGCAAATGTGTCGTATACAAATAAATTTTGTGTTCGAAATATAAACGAGCCGAACACAAGTTGAGTGCAAACTCGCTTGTGTTCCACTCGTTTATACCCCAAGTTGTGTTCATGTCTGGAACATGTCCAAAAAGGATACGACTTCTGTTTGGAGATGTTGGTGCTATATAGATAATAACATGAATATAATGAGGACAAATACCAAGAATTAGAGAAAAAAAATATGGTACAATAAAGAAAACAAGAAGATCAACTATGAAGCATCCTGCGGACAACGAAAATCACAAAAACATTTATTTCAACAATCTAACTTGAAGCCTAGCGAAAACATGCAAGTAATAACATTTTGTTCTGATTTAAGACCCTTTTGATAAAAAGGATATAAAACTCTTATCCAACAAGGAATCAAAAATCTAAATAGTCCCATATGAATCAAATGGTAGCTGATATATAATATTGTCATTCTGTTCAAATATAGGACAGACCTACGGTGTTTCAAAAGAGTAACGTTTTCAAAGAGAATATTAGTACATGATGAAAAAATCAACGCCTCGGAGCTAATAGGAGAAAAAAATTATCCACCAACTGGATACAAGGTTGCATATAAGCTGCTAATGGAAAATCTTGTGCCTCATATAATTAAGGGTGCAAAATTTCTCCCTTTAAATACAATAGCAGACCATAGTTTCCTAACTTGTGTGCACATCGGCACTCTCATTCAAGTTGTGTTGTATATGACATACATCTTAAACTTATTGTTTAGATCACTAAAGTGGTGCCGAGGAAAAACCTTGGTAAGAATGTTAGCAATTTAATACTAAGTTTGGATGCAGCTGAGCTGAACAACCCCTCCATTAGCTTTCTCGGTGATGAAGTTCTATCAATCTCTATATGTTTGGTTCGATCATGTGTACCAGATTCTTTAAAATATTGATGGTTGATTGACTATCATAAACATCTTAATAGTGTTTCGGTTTTCAATGTAAAGTTCCACCAGCAGTTTCTTTAAATATATCTTTTCACAAATACCATTAGCTAGGGCACAATAATCAAATTATACATTACTTCTTGCCACAACAGCTTATTTTTTTACTTCTCCAAGTAAGTTGATTACCGCATACAAATGAACAATAACCTGCGGTAGATCTTCTATCACTTAGTTCTCCTACCTAGCTAGCATAAGCAAAGATCTCAATGTCACGGTTATCAATTTTTTTGAGTATTAATCCATGTCCTTGAGTCATCTTTAGGTACCTGAGGATTAGAAAAATTACTTCTAAATGATTTGCACTTGGATTGTTCATATGCTGGCTCACAACTCCCACAGAAAAAGCAAAGTCAGGTCCTTTGTGAGAGATAAATAAGTTTTCCCACAAATCTTTAATACCTACCTTTTTCAATTAAAGTGTTATCATCTTCTTTTGATGTTCATTGATTGGGATGCATAGGAATATATGTTGGTTTTCATCCCAACATTCATATCTCCTTTAATAAGTCAAGGATACATTGTCTCTGAGATATGATAATACCTTCTTTGGACTATACTTCCATTCCCAGAAAATATATTAAAGCTTAAAGATCTTTGATCTCAAACACAAACGAAATTAATCATTTAATTGTTTCAATTCCCTTAGGTTATTACTAGCAAAATAATGAATAATATCATCTAAATATACAATAACGATGGTTATTATGCCTTCTTGATTTAACTTTATAAACAAAATATGATTAGTCTAACACCGATAATACCCAATAGCAATAATAGTCTTCATGAAACTTTCAAACCATGCTCCAAGAGATTGTCTCAACCCAACAATAATTTCTTTAGTTTGCACAGCAACTAATTATTTATATTCTTTAATCGTGGAGGTATCTCCGTATACATTTCTTGAAGATCACCATCAAGAAATATATTGTTAATTTAAGTTGATGTAAAAGTCAATCCTAATTGACAATAATACACTTACTGTGTTAAATTTCATCTTTGGTGCAAATATCTCCTGGTAGTTGATTCTGTAAGACTGAGTGAAGCCTTTTCTAAGAGTGTAGTCTTGAACCTTTCAATGCTCCCATCTACTTTATATTTAACGGTGAATACTGATTTACACCCTACAATTATTTTCCTGGATGGTTCAGGTATCATTCTTTTCAGGGACAAGAATCTCTTCTTCCACAGTCTTTTCCAAACAATAATAGATAACGGTTCTTGGATTGAATTTGGGACCTCCACATTATTCAAGTGTTAAACAAAAGATTAATAAGAGGATGATAACTTTTCATGGGTCACAAATTCTTCTATCAGGTGTTTTGTGCATTATTGTGCTCCTTCCTCTTGGTGTTAATGATGTGTTTGTTGATCCAACCTTTTATGTGAGTACTGAAGGTGTGGGGAGTTGGTTCCAGTGATTTGTGTTCCTGATTTTGCATATTACACATTGAGTTCTTGGTTCTAGGTCGGAGTTGTGAGAGACTTTAGTGGAATAGTAGGTTTATTTTTAGGTTGATTTGTGGTAATGGGGATAAGAGTGGGTTCATCAGGGATAAAGAGGTGAGCTTGAGGTCCCTGAATAGTAACTCAAATCTAATATTCAATCCAACCCTTTCCTTGAAGAGTAGATTTGGGATAAGAATGTGACATACATAGAGTTGTAAAATTTTTGTTTCTGGATAATAGCATTTATATCCCTTTTTTGTTTGAAGAGTTGCCCACAAATATGCATTTGATTGACATGAGATCAAGTTAGGCCTAATGTGGTTGATGTAAATGAATAAATGTAATGTATCAAATTTTTAGCGGTAGAATAGAGGTAAACGACTGAAGGTGGGGGGGAAGGGACAAATTCTATAAGGGTATGGAGAGGTTTGTTAAAACTTAGCACTCTGTTGAGTATCATATTTATGAGATAAGTAGATGTAATAATTGCATCCCCTTAGAAGTGTTTGGGTATGTTGTCAGTGAATAGAACTGAATGGACCACTTCAAGGAGATATTTGTTCCTCCTTTCAGCTAGTTCATTTTGTTGGGATGTGTCAACACAAGAATTTATATAAGTGATGTAGATGGAATTTAACATAACTCATGTCACGAGTAGGTTTATTGATAGACAGTAAATTGCAGTTAAGTTTAGGAATATAAAGCACAAATTGAAGAATAATGTCCTTTGTGAAGTTCACACTTCTTCGTCCTTCCAGAGATGAAAAAGAGTCATCTACAGTTCTAACTACAACATGGTGCTTGCAAGAATGGAAGGATTGAAAAGCGGTGATATCGTCTGTCATCAAATGCTTTAGAGTCTACTATCCAAGGCTAATTCTTCTTGTTGAGAGTAACAAAAGCAGATGAAAGACTATTTTGATGTATTAAACTAGTAGAAGGCTCTGAAGTTTGTCCAAGAAGCCTTTGGAGAGCTTCAATTTGTTCCTTAATGAATGGACCATGTTCATATGGCTTGTCTTCCTTTGATGTTGTGTTTCATCACTTTTGATTTTATTAGGCTTCCAATCCAAAGGCTTTCTATAAATGTTCTAACACTTCCCCTTCAGAAGATCAAACTTCTTATAACATTCACCCACAATTTGTTCCTCTCTGATTTGTTGCCATGAGATGATTTAAGAATGTATAAACGAGTTGTCAATATTTAATGTAGTGGAATTACCTGTTATCATGATTTTTTTCCTGCTCTCTTCCCCTTGTACTTCAAAAAAAGCTTCACAAATTGAAGGAAGAAATTTGGTTCACATGGTTCTTCCGTTGACTTCATCTAGCTCCTTGTTGCTTCCTAAAAAGAACTTGATGGTTCTCTTCTATTCAACATTGATTTTGTAAAGGGGCAGAGTCTAGTGAGCATATGCATGTTTCAAACATATCTGGTTGTAGCCAATATTGTAAAAAATGTTGAAGTATTAAGTAACATTCAACTCACTCTTTCGCAGGTCATGTAATTTAGTTTCAAAGTTAAACAACTCAAAGGTGTTGTGAACACTGAATATGTTTCCTTTGCGGCATCCCAGATTTCTTTTGTCATTTTGTACAAGAGAATGTTTTATCTAATTTTCATGGTCATGATGTGGCCATGAAGTTGACAAGTCATAACATGACCATGTGATTCTCAATATCACATTAACGATATTTAGAATTAGAAATTTCTAGTTAAGATTTTCTTTAGTGGGATGATTTTTTTTTATTTACCACAAATGTACATGAACACGGATTGAGACTATTGAAGAAAATTGTCATGTAATTTGTGGTCGGTGATGCAAGAATAAACTTTAGATGCTACAAAACCAAACATCCTAGGTTCTGGTTCAAACGTAACTTCGAAAGAAGAAGAAGCAACTTTCATGCCGTGTTTGGTCATCATCAGGCTTTCCACTGGAGAGAAATTGTATGTCGACAACATAGAATTTCCACTAGAAAAAAATATATGCCACCAACACATAATTGCTACTGCAAAATGTCATTCGTTGGAACAATATTTCAATCGAAAACTATCTATCACCGACACAGAATTTCTGATATATGAAAATTTTGAAGACTTAGTTAACAGCACTCTCAGGTCCTTCATTTCTGCCAGAAACAGAAAGATCAACAATAGATACAGTGTGATTTCCACTTGAGAGAATGTTCGCAACAAATTATTCAATTGCGGATGATTTACAATACAAGAGGAAGTTTCCGAGAATAGATGCATCAGGGAAGAGTTGAGAGCTGAGAAGTACTCTTACAATTTTCGTCGAAGTTGCAATCCCCATCGGATGCAAGAAGGGTTGTGAGAATGGTATATGTGAATGATCACACAACCAGATGCGTGAACATTTGTGAGAAGGGGATACGCGAACAATTGTGGGTAAACAAGTACGTGGGCTACCTATTGAATGAAGAGAGAAATCCAGCAGTTAGCAAAAGAAAGGGCTTAAGTCGCGCAGTGTCTGCAGGCTGGTTGGCGACTACAAGGAGGATTTTGACAACTGAGAAAGGGTTTTAGGTATTCTCTCCTAGTTATGATACCATGTGGAATTTTTTTTTTATGTTAAACTTTTAAAGTTTCATTAAGTAAATGAATAATTTATATACAGCTCAAACTAACGCTTTTACAATCATACGGAAATTCAAATCATCAAGATAAAAAGGAAAGAAATAAAAACAAGAAAATGGATAAATAATAAGTTCTCCACTTAAATATAATAGCAGACCCACGATTTCCGAAATCGTGAGCATATCAGTAAAACCCATAGTCTTTCAGTACTCTACTTTTAAAACATGATGTTTTGTTTGGTGATTTCCTTCCTCACTGAATCATGCAAGGCCCGAATCTATCTTACACCATTTTCAACATTTGTACTAAAGCTCAATAGTAGAAAGTACTAAAATTAATTTCAATGGTGTGAGAGGATGTTGTCCATATACAATCTCAAATGGATTGTGGTTTGTCGACCAAGTAGCTAACTGGTTCTAAGTAAATTCAACTTGAGAAAGAATCAAGTTCCACAGCCTAATATTCATGTCAAAAACTCCTAAAGAGATTTTCTAAAAGTCAGTTTATCACTTCCATCTACCCAGCAGTTTGGGGGTGCACTACCAAATTGAAATATAACTTGATACCCAACATATCCAATAAAATCCTCCAAAAATCGCTCAAAATTTTCAAATCCATGTTGGAAATAATGATTCGGGGTATGCTGTGAAAAAGAAAATATAAATTTGTGATATTTTAAGTCAATAAAGTCCTGTGACATATTACAAAATATATCATAGAAAAACAGTCAGCCACCTATCATCAACTTTTTAAAAATCAAAAATAATTTGAAATTTAATTTACCAGTAAGAGGAATAGAATTTGGGTTTTCAAAGTAGTATGTTTTAATTTTCGAAAAATGAGACCAAATGGATCTCATTCGTCCATCAATTTGCATAATTGTGCCCGATACCGCGAATACTACACCCTCCAAAACGATAATTGTAGACCTTGGTGATAACCCAATCCTGCAAGCTAAGAGATTTGTGACATCTGTATGGTCTGCGAACCTTTTATGTGTGACCAACAAGTTCCCCTAACTAATACAAAGATTAAATAGGGTTTATTTTACCTGAGTTCCAAGTTCTCTATAGAGGCAAGCCCCTATAGTTAATTACATTCCAAATGACTATGGTCAAAACTCTCGATAATGATCGGAGGTACTAGTCTTAAAGAATTCGAAGTTTATGTTTTCATGGTAGAACGTGGAAAAGTAAGTGGGAGTGTCTCAAATGGAAACAGTTATTTTCAGGAGTCCAAAGAAAGGAAACGGTAGGGGATGTCACACATCCTGAGGAGAAACCTCAGTAACTTCTCAAACTACCATAATGTATGGCTGGGTTTTGGAAATAATGTTATTTAAGTGTTTAATCCTACCAATTTTATTATTTTGGACTTACATTTGCACAATATTCGATTATGCAAATAGCGCGCAGAGATAAGAAGGTTTAAGTCGTAACGAACAACAACCTCAGAACCTAGAGCTAATTAGGACTTACGCTACACAACATGGTTGTACAGGAGCCTAAAGAGAGTGTGAAGGAGAGAGATTGTTGAGGAAGGCCCTCTTGTTGTTCGATCCAAGCTCCTTGCAGTACTGCCCACAAAACTGACTCTCAGCTTCTCGTCGAAAGCAATCCTAAAGTTTAAGGTTTAAAAGGTTTTATCATGCGTGTTTCAAGGTTTTGGTTTTGTTGTCATTCAAGCATTATGGTTGGGGATTAAAGTTGATTAGAGCGACGTCAGTTAGGATCCCACGGTTCCCTCGTTCCGGCACCACTATTTTCTTTTGAATTTACTTATTCTGAATGAGTTGTGACATTCATTTAAACCGGGGAGATCTCATTAGCAACAGTGGGTTAACTCCTCCGAGGGACTCCCGTAAATTTAGAAGGACGTGTTATATCTTTATTTTTGAAAATGTTGTTTAATCTTTTAAAATTGTTTTGTTTTAAAAATGAAATCGCAATCAGCATCTGCATGATGTGTTAGAGCAAGAGCAATATATAATAAAAAATAACAAAACACAAAATGTACCTGCGTATCTGACGTATCTACTGTTTTAATCCATGTTGTGTGTTTAGCTCACAAAGCAGAATATATTTGCATGGAATTTAAACAAATTTGCAGAAAAAGAAAGAGAAAGGTAATCCTAGCATAAAGAAGCAAAATTGAGTCGTAACAGCAGCTAAGAACACCAAACAGCTCTCCTATAGCAATTCTAAACCTTAAACAACACTTCAACAGCACTCACAGTGTTTTCAAAACTTAAACAACATCTTCACAGCTCTCCTACAGTACCCTACAACACTTTTCATGACCCAACAACATCAAATAGCAATCATAAGCTTCCTACAGCTCCAAACAGTCATCTTAAGCTTCCGAAAAGCACCAAACAACCATTCTAAGCTTCAGAACAACACCAAACAGCCACCCTAAGCTTTTGAACAGCTCCAAATAGCCATTCTAAGCGTCTGAACAGCACCAAACAGCCATCCTAGGCTTCCGAACAGCTCCCTACAGCAATCCTAAGTTCACAACGACTCCAAACAGCAACTTACAGCCCCCAACAACTCCAAACAGTAATTTTACACTTCCAAACAGCACCCTACAGCACTTTTCAGGACCCGATGGCACTTATACAACCTCCCAAACCTAAACAACAGCTTCTAAATCAAACAATAAATTTTTACAGCCTATTTAAGGTCCCGACAGCACTTCTACAGCTCCCCCAAACCTAAACTGCAGCTTTCTACAGCTCCCACAGCTTTCCCAAACCAAACAACAGCTTACTACAATTTTTTTTGTCACCAAACAATAATTATTTAGCGCTAATCAGTACTTTTAAGTCCCACCTAACAGTTTAAAAGTTCTCAAACAATCATTAAATCAGCCTCCGAAATGACCCTAAATCATCACTTAAATAGCCCCAAATTGACACCCGCAATGACTCCAAAACAGTTGGAATGTTGGGTTGTATAAATATAAAAGTAAAGTTCAGTTGTAAGATATGTAAATGCTTAGGAATTGTTTGGCATGAATTGTAACATCTCGTGGCAACTTAAGATTTAAGTTTAGGTGCTAGATATATAAATACACGAGGCAATTAAGTGGTAAGTATGTAAATGTTCTATCAAATAAACATCAGCATTGCTCTATATTCCCCCCTCTATTGACAGGAAACATAAGGAATCATGAATTAAAACATTTCATCTGTATGAGATCAGTAGCAAAACTAGAAATAAAAGAGCACCATAATCAAAGGAATAAGCATTGCCTACAAAAAAAAAATCCTTTACCCAACTGATGTCGTCCTGAGAATAAGCATTGCCTACAAAAAAAAAAATCCTTTACCCAACTGATGTCGTCCTGCTTCAAATAGCTCTACTTAGGCGGTCGCTAGATAGCAGGACATAAGAAGATTTTTTTTTTTTTGAGCTTTACGTGACCTGTAAGGATTTCTCCACCTGGACTGCCGAAAGAGGAGTGAATCTGAAGGCGGGACGAGGATGACTTGGTTCGCAGCTTCGTGTCGCAGAGGAGCGAGGGGAAGTTTCTGGGCGAGCATGTGAGAGCGAGCGAGAGAGCCTCAAGTGGGCGAGGCGAATCGAATCCAACCGTGAGGAAGAGGAGGCGAGGGCTTTCAGTGCAGAGAGCAAGCGAGCGGATTCAGCGTAGAGAGAGGAGATGAGTGCGTGTGGGAGAGCGCGGCGAGGTCGAACGAGGAATTTCTATGCCGAGAGGGGGAGCAGGCGAATGGGGAGACCAAACTATTGCAGGCAGAAACAGTTGAATGTCGAGGAGGAGCCGAATGCCTAGAATGTAAAGACCGTTAAATTGTATAGCCGAGGTATTCAAAAACGAACGTTACGAGAGATTAGGCGGGGAATTAAACAAATTTCATTTATGCAGCAGACTCAATTAGAAAATTTTAACTTTCAATTAAGATGAAATTAAATGACCCATTTGAATTTTGAAAATTGTTTAAATCTTGTTCAGCCCGAGCCCAACCCGAATCGAATCCGAGTTGACCCTGGGTTAAGCCCGGGTCCGCGCCCCGCTAAAAAACGTGCATCAATTTTCGTGTTAATTGCTCGCTCGCAGAACCATAACAAAATGATTTCTTTTCTAGCTAAAGTCGACGTTCCAGACGCGTCAGCTTGATCCGTTTCGTCATCTGGGGTTTTCCGGACAAGTTCGTCGACGAGCAAGTCAACATCGTGTGTGGTGTCGTGAATGCGTGAATTACGGAGTTCGTGAGTGTTTGAGTCACAAATGGTTCAACTAAGGTCGTCTGATCCTATGAGCTCATTTTCGGACCCTCTACATGTTAGTATTTAGTCATTGCAACTAAAAGTCAAGTACTTGGGACTACTCATGCGAGGTCTGCACAAAAATGAGTCAAAATCTGGCTTGAAATTCTATGGGAGGTGGGCTCCATTACTAGTCTGCTAGAATGGTCAATAAGGAACTCCTAAAGCTAGATCATGGGTTCTAAGAATAAGAGACCTGCACAAAAATGAGTCAAAATTTGGCTCAAAATTCTATGGAAGGTGGGCTCAATTACTCTGCTAGGATAGTCAATAAGGAACTCCTAAAGCTGGATCACGGGTTCTAAGAATAGGAGACTAAGACTTCACTGAAAATAAGGTCAACAATTCCTAAGTAGAGCCTTTTGAAGCAGGACGACATCAGTTGGGTAAAGGATTTTTTTGGCAGGCAACGCTTATTCCTTTGATTATGGTGCTCTTTTATTTCTAGTTTCACTACAGATCTCATACAAATGAAGTGTTTTAATTCATGATTACTTAAGGGGGGAGTATAGAGCAGTGCTGATGTTTATTTGATGGAACATTTACATACTTACCACTCAATTGCCTCATATATTTACATATCTAGCACCTAAACTTAAATCTTATGTTGTCATGAGATGTTACAATTCATGCCAAACAATTCCTAAGCATTTACATGTCTTACACCTGAACTTTACTTCTACATTTATACAACCCAACATTCCAACTGTTCTGGAGTTATTGCGAGCGTTAATTTGGGGCTATTTAAGTGATGATTTACGGTCATTTTAGAAGTTGATTTAATGACTGTTTGAAAACTTCTAAACTATTAATTGGGGTTTAAAAGTGTTGATTAGTGCTAAATAATTATTGTTTGGTGACAAAAAAAACTGTATAAAGTTGTTGTTTGGATTGGAAAAGTTGTGGGAGTTGTAGAAAGCTACAGTTTAGGTTTGGAAGAGCTGTAGAAATGTGTCGGGACCTTAAATAAGCTGTAAGAAGTTGTTGTTTGATTTAGAAGCTATAGGAAGCAGCTGTTTAGGTTTCAGAGAGTTGTAGAAGTGTTGTCTGGTCCTGAAAAATGTTGTAGGGTGTTGTTTGAAAGTGTAAAATTGTTGTTTGGAGTTGTTGGGGGCTGTTAGTTGCTGTTTGGAATTGTAAAATGGTTGTTTGGAGTCGTTGAGAACTTAGGATTGTTGTTCGAAAGCTTAGGATGGTTGTTTGGTGTTGTTCGGCGCTTAGAATGGTTGTTTGGAGCTATTCAGAAGCTTAGGGTGGTTGTTTGGTGTTGTTCAGAAGCTTAGGATGGTTCTTTAGTGTTGTTCAGAAGCTTAAGATGGTTGTTTGGAGCTGTAAGAAGCTCTTTAGTGTTGTTCGGAAGCTTAAGATGGTTGTTTGGAGCTGTAAGAAGCTTAGAATTGTTGTTTGATGTTGTCGGGTCATGAAAAGTGATGCAAGTTGCTGTAGGAGAGCTCTGAAGTTGTTGTTTAAGGTTTGGAAATGCTGTGAGAGCTATAGAAATGTTGTTTAAGGTTTAGAATTATTGGAGGAGAGTTGTTTGGAGTTCTTAGCTGTTGTTACAACCCATTTTTGTTTATTTACGCTAGGATAACTGTTCTCTTTCTTTTTCTGCAAATTTATTTAAATTTCATGCAAATATATTCTACTTTGTGAGCTAAACACGCAGCAGCAGATACGCTAGGCACGCGGGTACATTTTATTTATTGTTATTTTTTTTACTGTAATTTACTCTTGCTCTAACGCATCATACAGACATTGATTGTGATTTCAACTGTAAAACAAAACAATTTTCAAAAATTAAACATTTTCAAAACAAAAAGAAAAACATAACAAGTCTTTTTGAATTTACGGGAGTCCCTCGGAGGAGGTAACCCACGGTTGTTTGTTAACGAGATCTCCCCGATTTAAATGAATTTCACAACTAATTTAGAATAAGTAAATTCAAAAGAAAATAGTGGTACCAGAACGAGGGAACCGTGGAATCCTAGCCAGTGTCGCTCTAATCAACTTTAACTCCCCACCATAATGCTTGAATGACAATAAAACCAAAACCTTGAAACACGCTTAATAAAACCTTTTAAACCTTAGACTTTATGACTGCTACTTCGACGAGAAGCTTGGAGTCAGCTTTGTAGGCAGCACTGCAAGATGCTTGAATCGAACAACAAGAGGACCTTCCTCAGCAATCCCTCTCCTTTGTCCAAATAACAACACATAGGATTTCGATGTCGCTCGCCCGGCGTGAAGTAAATCCTCACCCTTTTTAGGCTCCTGAACAACCATGTTGTACAGCGTAAGTCCTAATTCGCTTTAGGTTCTGAGATTATTGTTCGTTACGACGTAAACCCTCTTATCTCTGCGAGCTATTTGCATATGGAAAATTATGCAAATGTAAATCTATAATAATAAAACTAGCAGGATTAAACACCTAAATAACATCGTCTCCAAAACTCAGCAACACATTAGGATAGTTTGGGAAGTCACTGAGGTTTCTCCTTAGAATCTGTGACATCCCCTACCTTTTCCTTTCTTTGAACTCCTGAAAATAAGTGTTCTCATTTGAGTCACTGTCACTTGATTTTCCACGTCCTACCATGAAAACATAAACCTCAAATTTTTTAAGACTGGTACATCTGATCATTATCGAGAGTTTTAACCCCAATCATTTAGAATGTACTTAGCTATATGTGTTTGCCTCTATAGGAAACTTGGAACTCAGGTAAAATAAACTCTATTTAATCTTTGTATTAGAAAGAAAAATTTGTCGGTGACACATAAAAGGTTCACAGACCAAACGGATGTCACAAATCTTTTAGTTTGCAGTAATGGGTCTTATCTTTCGGGAGGGTGTAGTATTCGCGGTATCATGGGTCTTATCTTTCGGGAGGGTATAGTATTCGCAGTATCGGGCATGATTATGCAAATTATTGGACAAATGAGATCCATTTAGTCTCATTTTTGAAAATTAAAACATACTACTTTCAATACTCAAACTATATACCTCTTAAATTAAATTAAATTAAATTTCAAAATTATTTTCGATTTTCAAAAAGTTGACCAACACCACCATAATTGAACCCTTACTTTATTGGGTCCTAGGGAGGCCCACAATGAAGTTTATGTTCACATCGATCCACAAAGACTCTTAGACAGATCCTACGTTATCGAAAATGCATCTCCATGTCTCATACTAATCTAGGCCAATAGAAGTTTTGACACTAAAGAAAGAGTCTTACCTACCAAAATGTCTGATCATTCCCCCATTATGACACTCCTGCAAAATAATATCTTTAAGTGAACTCCTAGGAATGCATATTTTATTCGGATAAAAACATAACCATCTAATATGTGAACTTGCTTATATGATCTATTCTAGCAAAGAACCGAAATCTCCTGAAAAATCCTCATTAGTGGAAGACAATTCTTTAGCACTTCAAAGCCAACACTAGTGGTGATTAGCAAGTAACGATGGTTAAAAACATCCTGAAACTCTCTCATCAACAGTTGCACTATGTCTGGTTATTGCCTCCTTGAGCTCATTGACTTTTAGAACCATCCAAACTAGTTCTACGGATGCTTCCCTTAAAGCCAGCAGAAAGGTAACCCGTAGCACTCTCATACCACACTTGATATGAATGGTCATTACCTCGGACTCCTTTCAAGCTAAAAGTACAATGTGTTTTCTATCATGGATGAAAGAACAAAAATTATAGTAACCGTAATCAAGCATACGCCGGTTGTACTATCGCGAGCAACCCAAAAGGATGTAAAAAGTATCTATAAATATCACATCACACAACACCTGATCCTAGAGTTCGTCACCAATAGAAAAATCCACTGAACATCTTCTGCCAATTGTGACTTATTCCCTTCAACTAAGATGGAGAATAAGATTGAGTATGCTTTTGTGTAAGGACTCAACTTGTCTTTCGAGGGGACATCATGTTCTCATAGTTGATTCTATTAAAGATAATACTACACACATTTTCCTTCACGGTATAACGGGTACAAAAAACATTATGGTGAAGCGACTTTGAATCCTCATGAGCTTGACTTGAAAGATCTATGGAATCACTTACATCTCTCTCTCGTCAACAAGAAGATGATACACATCTTTCACATCCTCACTTTCTCATATGTACTTGGTGTCAAAGTCTATCTCTTCAACTATTTCTTGTTCAATGAAAGAGATCACTCTCCTACAGGACAATCAGATATTATATGTCGAAAATTATGACATTTGAAGCACTTCTTAGCTCGAAAGGGGCCCTCATATTTTGTCGAATCTAGGCTATTTTTTTCTCAAGATGAGTCGATTTGTTTATCTTGTGGGTGTGCTCTTATCGTGTGATCTTAAGGTAAAACTCTATTTGTAAGGTATGGAAGACTCTTGATGATGATGTTGCTTTTCCACTATTAAAACTAACTTTTGTATGTTGAGTAAGCATTAATATGGTATTAGCTACATTTCACTGTCAATAGTTAGCTTCAATCCTACAAAGTAACTCATCATTGTGTGTTCCTATTGTTCCACCAACTCATCATTCATGAGTTAATCAAATTTTCAAATACACTTTTCCACAAAAGAATCTCTCTGGTGCAGGTTGTAAACTTTTAAGAATATATCCTCTCAATCAATGGGAGAAGATATTTGGCTTCATTTTCCCTCTCATCTTGGGTCATGTGGTGATCTTGTTTTACCCTTCCTATTGTCAAAGACACTTCATATTCTTCCATCATAAAGAAGTGTTCTTCCTAAGCTTGATGGTTGTCAATTTGACCATCTTAGCATGGGGAATGTCCATACACTCAATAATTCATTCAATTGTTTGGAGTGGCTCAATGAATTCGTCCAGATCAAAGCATCTATTAAAATATAATGAATTGATCTTCACCCCCAAACCATTGCATCTTCTCTAATATTCAATGCCAAATCATCAAAACATTATTGATTCTAAATCACAAGAAAGTTCCTAACGGAAGATGTTAGCTTCTCTCTCAATCCAATGAGCCACCATTATGGCTAAGGATGACCTCTTCAGAATGCCTCCTCTCAAATGCAATAAACTTTTGTTGTAGCTGGAAGAACTCTCTTTACATACCTTTCATTATAACTCTTGGACACCTCTTTGCATGTTTCTCCTCGGCGGCATGGTATCTCTTTCGCCTAATTTCAGGTGGCTGAAATGAGAGCTGGTTAGAGGATGAATTAGGTAATGTGAATTTGGGTTTAATAGCCGAGAAAAAATTTCCCTAAAGATTTAGAGTTTCAAAAGTTCTAATACAAACTGACACAAATGTAGGGTTACTAGATGATATGAGGTGATCAAGGGAGACATTAAGTTGTAAGACAGAAAGATGGGTGAAAAATGATGGCGACTAATAAATTGAAATAGGAAAACAGTAGATCGGGTATAAAACAAGCGGCACAAGAGGCCTACGAAAGTCCGGTAGAGATCATCATCTTGACCGATCAACCAATAGGCACAACACTAAAAAAAAACAAAAAATTCCAGCATTCTGGCAAGAAAAAACCAGATAAAATAATCTATATTCATAAATCAAAATCCAAAAGTTTCAAAACCGGGTATTAATACATATTTATGTCTCAAAGAAAAAACTACGAAATAAGGTAAATAGGAAGACCAATTTAGAATATGCATCAAGAAGTCAATAATAAAATATAAGCATCTTTAGAATAATTTGTTATTGTTTGTGTGGTTTGTTTTTAAAGAAAGTTTTATGATGATATTGCGAGAGTCGATAAGCCTAATGAAACAGTTACCGATGTGCTGCAAGTTGGACACAAATTTATAAACTATCTCCATGTTCGGATGACCCATAGAAAATTTGCCCAATAAAACAGTTACCTATGTGATGCAAGTTGGACATAAATTTATAAACCATTTTCATGTTGGGATGACCCGTAGAAAATTTGTGAGCAATTGAGACATAAAGGTGTCTAGTAAGCACAAAGATCTCATCAGTGAAAAAGAGAGCAACAAAATTACCTGAATAAGAGAAAATTAGCTTATGTTGCAATGTTGCTAAATCTTGAAGAAAAAATAGAGGCAAGTTGTTGCATGAAGAGGTGTGAAAGCTGGCAACATCAAACCACTAACAACATCAGAAAATTAACACAGGTTGTGTCGTTGAAAGTGCACAAACCACATAAGAGCATATAGTGGGAGGAGCCTTGAAAAAGTCAAGAACCAATAGGACAAAAAGTGTTTCCATCTCACTAGTGAGTCCCACTCGCGGGTCATCAAAAACTCTAAGAGCGATCAAAAATAGAGTGGAAGGAGATGGAATCCGAAGAAACACTAGAAGAACTAAAGAAATCGGGATAGCAGAAGATCCCTCATCTAAGACCAACGTGAGAAAATGAGCATGAAACAAACACGAGACAAAAAGCAACAATCCAAAACTCGGGCGAAAATAGAAGTTATGAAAAAAAAACGGACGATCAACCAAGATGTGGAAGGGAACAAGAGCAAACAGGATGTTGATGCCAATAGGTATTGATGTCAGAGAGAGACTACGACTGACATGCTGACACCAAGATACGAAACCCTGCCCATGAAAGTTTGAATTAACAATGCTAATCACTTAGGGTAGCTAAAGGTAAATGGAATCTCACCACCTTAGTCATAATCTAACTAATAGGCGTTTTCATGCTTGGATTTGAACCTGCCCTTAATCTCATAATTTTTATAGCAAGTCAAAGCCTTGATCGCCAAATCATGATGACCCCAATATGGCAGTGTACTTGAACAGACCCCAATATGGCAGTAACAGAACCTTTGACTCATTTTCTAGCAACCTAACAACTAATCATAAGGCTCTAAAAACCTAGGCCTGGCAACACATTTGCTAAAAATTATTCGGCAAGAAGTTTTCAAAGCCAAGTGGAAAGCATAGAATTGCAAATGCCATAATCTCATAATATTTAGTTCAAATATATGTCGTCAAAAAACAAATAATTGGCAAATGACTAAGTGAAGGCCGCAGGCATGGCAGTGAGAATATATGGCACTCGCAAACTCTTTACAAAGAACCCTCAAACTCTCCAATGTAGGTTTCATTAAGTATA
Source organism: Phalaenopsis equestris (assembly GCF_001263595.1). Taxonomy (NCBI): domain Eukaryota; kingdom Viridiplantae; phylum Streptophyta; class Magnoliopsida; order Asparagales; family Orchidaceae; genus Phalaenopsis; species Phalaenopsis equestris. Next base: position 1,031,751 of record NW_018164466.1, read on the forward strand.
GCATCAAGTAAGAAACCAAAAAATCATGCCGGTGCAGCTAAATAAAATATATAAAAATTTTATGAGATTTGCACCTCGAAAAAAATCATTACAAATAGATTATTTCACAAATTTATTAGTTCATTGAAATTTCGCATCTAAGAAATTTCTGCAACCGGGTTGTTAATTAAAAGATACCAATAGTGACTACCATTATGATACAAACTACAAAACAAAAAGGCATTGTTATCAAAGATGTGCTTTGAATAGATTTGGTGACATATGTTAAAAGCTAACATTAGTCACAATGCTGACTTTTATGTCCATAACTTGAACTCACCCAGTGAACACAATTTTTAATCAACTCAAAATCAAAATCTACTTGCCAAAACACAAACATGGCTCGGTCAAAACTATCTGATTAAATGATAAAGTAGCATTATTCACATGGATATTTGAGCTTCAGCACAAACAATACACAGACATATAAATGCATATATAACTAACTACATATAAACAGTATGTGTGTGTGTATAACCATATATATAGAGATATAGCATGTAAACAAATTAATGTTTTTAAAAATGCATTTCATGAGCAAAGCGACGAAGCAAAGAGTATGATGCCCGCTTTGCTTAATAAAACAGCTGATTCACTCGATGCTTTGCGCTTTAAAAAATAACCATATATATAGAGATATAGCATGTAAACAAATCAATGTTTTTAAAAGTGCATTTCATGAGCAAAGCGACGAAGCGAAGAGTATGATGCCCGCTTTGCTTAATAAAACAGCTGATTCACTCTATGCTTTGCGCTTTAAAAATAAAAAAAGGTTTGTACATTGCATTGCGCTTTGATAACACTGACACAAATAATAATCTTGACAATTAAAAACTTATAAAAATAATAGATTCACACAAATCAGCTCAAAACTCCACTCAAAATCTATCACTTTTAACTCGATTCAAATTTAGCTCAACTTGAAATAAGAGGTTGACTCGCTTAAACTCAACTCAATAATAACCCCTAATTAACAAGCATGCATAAATAAGAATTCATGTTTGAGAATAAAGAAGTTACTACAAAAGTGTAAAATCTAACCACCCCCCCCCCCCCCCCCAACACAAAAAAAACACACCCCCCCCCCCCCCCCACAAACAAAAAAAAAACCCAAAAAAAATATGCAAGAGATTAAAAGTATTGACCTGAGACGGTTTAATCGTCTGGAGCTGATAGATAGCGTCCCCAGAGACTGAAAAAGAGATATTATCACACTTGTATGGTAACGGAGATTACTCAACATTTCTGCTCTCCCAAGTGTAGAAGAATCTGGCTTAAGATTACCAGCAAAGAATGGTTCAATAATCAAGATGACTCCGACAGTGGCACCAAGGTATTTCAGGAGAAAATCCTGAATCATCCCAAACCACCAATTATCATGGAGAACAAGGTTGAGATGCCGCACAAGGGTCTTAAACTTTTGTTTTATGTGAGATGCTTCTCTCTTTTCACCACCATAAAAAGCTATGCTTTCAGCATGTGTCCTTAATCTTGAGTGAAGCTGCCGATAGTCTCCTTCTAACTCTTGCTCTTTGGCCATCAATTTTCCAAAGGCGGGAGAGAAATTTCTAATAAGAGAGCCAGCACCTATCACATATGCCTATAAAAGCAGGCAAAATTTGTTTCTTACAAAACTACCTGCTGACTTTTAATCATATATTTAGCTAAATTCTGAAAAGACAACAAAAACTTTTCACCAATCAAAATGTAATAAATAAGTACCAGAATCCAAAGAACGTATTTCGGACTAGCATAAGAACAAAGACGCCAGGTATACAGCAGACCATCCATCACTGCAGTGAGATCGTCTTGTACAAGATCACTCAGTTCTGTACAGAACCTTGGCAAATCACTTGCAATACATTGCTCCGGATTAGACACTCGGTGATCAACATGAGATATCTTATAGTAAACCATATTCTGGATGAAGGGATATGCTCAGCTTAAAAAAATACAACTCAAAACATAAAGATATTAAAAAGGTACAGCATATAAAGCTTATAAGTATAATAAGTTGTTGATAGATGATCTGGAAAAAAAAAATTTAAGCGAGATACTCGACAAACTTTACATTAAAAAGTTATGCACAATAAAATAGTCAAGTACAATTCAGATGGTAGGCCTTCTGGTAACATTAGAATGGTTCCATTGTGACATGCTGGTCATGGGTTCAAAATACTGGAACAATGGTTTTTGAATGCGGGGAAAAATTTCATGCATCAACCTATCCCCAGGCCCCAAATAGATGGAAGCCTCATCACTTGGTAGACCCTTTTTTCCAGTGATGTACAGTCAATTATATGCTTTTCAGAAGAATAGAAGGAGAAAAGATGAGCATAATAGATTTGTGTAATTTTTCCCCTTTTTATAGTTTACTTTGCCATAAATATGCCGATAATGCTAATGTTATTGAGAACGTGTTGCATTTTCCAATGTTTTGATTTACCGTTGGAAGTTGTTTCAATTAATCACCTGGATTCCTTAAATTAAATTGTTTCCAATCTCGCCATTTCAGCAAAATTCTAATTCTATGCATCACAACTTGAGCATATCTTCCCAGAATGTAGCATTACTTGGTTTTTACAATAAGCAGGTTACTTTCGTGGACAAATTCATTCCCGGGATTGTAGCGCTATTCTACTCTTATCATATGTGAGTTATCGTATTCAACAAAAATCGGCTATCGAAGTTCCTTCCTTTCTCATCAACGTTACTTGGCTAAGAAAATAAGAACTCGAAGAAGCTGCTGAAATAAAATTTTAAAAATTAAGAATTTATATATATACATAATTTCAAAAATTACGATTGGAAACTTGTAACTCTTCATTGAATTCAATGTTGTTAAATTAAAATTTGCAGCATTGATCTAAGAAATTACCTTTTTTTTTTTTTTAGGCTTTAATATAGCCCCCGAGAAAGAGAGAAATAATTGAATATTGAATAGTAAAAGGAAATTTCAGTAATACTCTCAACTCTAGTATGTTGTTGGATGTAGATTCAAATATTTTCAAAATTTTGAAGACAATTTTTAAGAGACAATTCCCCTAGCACCGACTTTAGGTCTAGATGTTCTAATTAATGATTTCTATCTTTTGTTCTTGTTTCTAAAATAATTTATTAATTAGTGTAAGTGATTAAGATTTTATCAAGTTTGACATATATTGACTTTCTTTTTCTTGATGTGAAATTCATTTATAGTAGAATTTTATAAAGATAACCAAATTTCTCGAGAAATTCCATTTTTTTTGTTAATTTTTACATTATTGTTTAGAATAAATAAAGTGTGTGCAGTGCTTTTACATCATAAAAGACCATTTATTGCTTAAATTTATAATTAGAATCACTGGATTGTATTCTGTTGTATGTTCTATTGCACATATCATTCTAGATTTGCATTAGTAAACACTAAATCTTCAGACTTACTGCACAAAATTGCTATCGTAGTTAAGGTATCAATAAGATGTTTAGAACTGAGGCTCAATATCTAGGTAAGTTAACGAGTTATTTTGAGGATGAAATTTTAACTTCCATGACAAAACGATCAAAAAATATTACTAGCAATATAAAACTAAGCGCGGCAATAAATTAAGTCAATGACCAACTTAGCATTTTAAAAACTAATCAACATAGCCGACAATAATTGGATAATGACTCTAACCAAGATTTAGAGCTCATTCAAGATAAGAGAAAACAAACTCACCAAGAAAGAAAAAACTACGATAGGCATCATAGAGAGTTTGCAACAACAACAACAAAAAGACTTTATCCCACTACATCGAATCAGTAATCATTTTTCTCCATTGTGTCCCATTGAGTGTCATATTTTCATTTAATTCTAACAAATCAAGATCATTTTTATACAACATGCCCAAAACATCATAGAGAGTATGCTGATGAAAATTATAACAGAAAAAGTTGAAAACCTAATGATAATGATGAAGATATGGTTATCAAAATTGAAGTTGGTTGTTCTACCTTTGATCGGACAATAGCTCCTGACAACTTTTCTAAATGGGTGATGGATATGGACAACTTCTTTCATTAGCAAAAAAAATATCTAGTGAGCAACAAGTATGATTTACGAATTACACAAAAGCAAAACTAACTGATCAAGACAGGACGAGAATTCACAGTTTACAAGCCATAAATTAACTCAACGAATTACTTTCTTTAAATATACATAATCAATACTCAAATTGGAACCCAACTGATAATGAAGTGATCAAAAACTGAAGAAATCAGTGAGAAGATAGGACAACATAAAACCAAGGGGTACCTTAATTTCCACAAAATGAATTTTAGTTGTGCTAAGTTTGAACATATAGATAAAATAAAAGTAAGGAATGAAAATACCAAAATTTAAAAAAAAATTCAAGCCTCAAGCTAATAAAGAAATTAGTTTCACGCACAATTAAGTAGTTGCTCTTGTGCCACCTTTAAAACAATCACAAATCCAACTTGCACATACAAGATTGAAAATTATAAAAAGAAATTTCATTCATCCAAAGTTGGTTCATGATATTTGTCAGAACATCTATACATAAACTCGCCATCCCCTAAGTTAATGGATATAATAGGCAAAAGATCAGCTCAATTGAAGTCTAAATATTTACTAAAAAAGATTAAAAAAAATCTACTTTTAAATTTAAATCACAAATGTTTATCCCAAGCAATTATATATCTTACCCCCATAAGCCAAGTATCAGACAACTCCCGTAGCTTTTAGAATCTCACAAGAAGTTGGATTAGAACAAGTCCCAAATCATGGGATGAGAAAAATCGTAACCCGCAATTTTTGGCATAAGAAATCACAAATTTACAAACCCATAGTATAAACATGAGGGGGAAAAACAAATAAAATAACAGATCAGTAGTAGGAGGGATACTTCAGAAACCCAAAATAAGGTCCTATGTCAAAATCAATCAAGTGATCCTAATGAAATATAGAAACCTTTGCAAATAATGAACCAACAAGCTTTTGAAAAGCATGGTAAAGTTAATGGAGTAATCTACGCCTTGATAGTGGTTGAATTTAACAATGATGAGATTGAGAGTATGCCTGTGTCCAAGGATTTTTAACAATAATTATCTAAATATAAAGAGTTAGCTCGATGAGCTGCTTGATAACTAAACCCAACTTATAGATGCACAACATGTTACTGGCTTGACTCACATATCACCTTTACCTAATTTAGCAAATTATAAGATGAATATATTATTACTTAATTGGTAAGTTGCTGAACTACTTAAGAAAGCATTTATTAGGGGAAAGTATACATTCATGTATTGTAAAATTTATTAGGGGAAAGCATAAATTCATGTATTATAACGACTTAACTGAATCAGGTAAATGTTCGACAAATTTTAAAAGTACCCCAAAATTCACACCCATCAAAATTCAACAGGACTATTTTTATAAAACTTTACATTTCAAATCAATCAATTTAATATATAACATTATGCAAGAATTTTTAACGGTTTGAGATATATGGTGCATCAATTCATCCAACATTACAACAACTAGCCTGAAAATATGTCTAGTACTTTCTTGAATTTCTAGTTACACCAAACACTTAAAAGGTCGGTGGTACAAATACTTAGAGGTACTGTACAATATGAAACTCTTCAGAATAAGGTCATCTTTTAGACACGGATATATCACCTTGTGCTTGAGCTAAAGCATCCTTTACTTGTTGCTCGATAAGAGACTTTAAGTTTTTCTTAGCGATAGAAGATGCTTCTGAGTTTCTCTTAGAGAATTCCTCCTCGGTTGCTATTATTCTTGGGTTGTGAACTATACGAGCAACCTCAGGTTTCTCCACTTCCACATGTAAAATTTAGAAGTTATAAGTATAATTAAATTAATTAACCCTTAATTAATTTCCTTAATCTTGCATGTGTGTTGTAGCCACCGACCCCTCTCGCAATTTTCAGCCATTGGATTCGATCGAATGGCTGAGAAAGGGAAGTAATCATGTGAGATGACTCGTCCCACTCCCCTCTCTCCCAAGTTCTCCACAACATTGCAACGGCTCGGATTGCTGTACTAGAGTGTGAGCAAGGAGCTGAGCGCGAGCATGAGCGCTACAGCTCTCAAATTGAGGTTTCAGGGAAAAAATGAAAGGTATGAAACTCATTTTAATACATTTGAGATATTCATTTCCTCCCCCTTATTTTCGTTTTGACGTTTGCCATGAATTGGTGCATCTTCTCATTTTCGGTCACTGTAGCAGAAGTCGAAATTGTGTCAAAAGCAACGAACTTGCTTTGCGAGCATCCATAAGGGTTTTAGCACAAAATCAACAAAGGAGAAAGGAGGACTATGGTGTTACGAAGAAGATGGGAGAAGCTTAGACGGATCGGAGAAAATTTGATATAGGTTTTTTTGAGATATGTGTTAGCATTTAAGGCATGTTTTAGGTTAATGCACGCTATGAACTAATTTTCATGAAACCCTAAGTTGCTTCAGAATTTCAGATTGTTTACACGAGGCGACGAGATTGAGGCAAGCATGAGGAAACTCGCCGTAAGGCTACTCCGTCAAGTCAGGTGAAATAATCTTGCGCTAACTTAAAATAATAATCTTTTATATGTTGTCATATGATTTCTCGTTTGACACGGATGCATTTAGAATTTCCAGCACATTGTGGATAGATATCTACATTGAACGTATGAATGCAACTTGATCTCTCTTTACGGTACATGTGATGTGATTAAGATATAATACATATGACTAAGTTTATGAAATTAATTGTCTGCAGACATTTATTTGTATAATTCATGCATACGATATATGAAATGACTATAAATATTTGTTATAGGTAATATAGCTTAAGAAATGTCATAAGTGATGTTATAGATAGACTGTTACATGAGTGTTTACAAATACGCTATGTATGGATGTAGTATTCCTGACTCCTGGTGTTTTGGCAGTGAAGAAACTCTGAAAATCGTTGTGATCAGGTAATGACAGAATGTAGGAAACAGTTGGTATCAGAGGAAATTACTGACAACTGCTATATTGAGCGGCCCAACATTTAACGATAGTTAATATGGTCTTTAGAGTAGAATGACGACCCATGATATGTAGGACATTAAAATATTTGAGGTCTATACATTTACAAGTGACACTGCTATTATGACACAACAATGATGGCATTGCTACGATTGCATTAATATGGACATGCTTATGATCATACATGTTTTAAATAGCAGTCAGGATTTTCTACATTATAAGTTTTTTTCATGTTCTAAACGATTCTACCATGTTGTGACTTATGTGCAGAAATGTACAGTTTTATACGAGCATTAGCGTTGTCTCTCTTTCATGTATAAAATTTTATTTTAGTCTTAATTATTTTGTTGAACTCGTTGTTGCTCACTCTACGTTTACTTACAGAAAAGAATAAGAAGCACAGAGGCAAGAAGCCATGTGAAACTTATAAAGTTTTTGCATTTATAGTTTTGGGAGCTTGTATAGTATTTTGGCTATGCATTTTATTTATATTGGATTTAACAGCTCTGTATAGTTTACATGTTTTGATAATATGATTTTTCACGCTTTCGAGTATGAATATGAATGAATTAAATTTTCCACGCTTTCGAGTATGAATATGAATGAATTAGAAAATGCAAAGTTTCAAGTATATTTGCGGCAAGTTAGTTAGGCTGGTTCATCACCCATTAGGTCCTAATTCTACAAGTTAAGACGAGTGTTAGTGAAAATTTAGTCTAGTTGAATTATTTGCCTTTGTCGCAACTCACCGACCCTTAAAAGGAGGTCAGTTGGGGTGTGACCGAAAGTGGTATCAGAGCATAGTTATTGGATGAAAGAAATGATGAAAACGTGTTAAATATAGAAGTAATAATGAGATCAAATATGACATGATTTATATAGAGTTATCGGTTGATGAATCTAGAATTAATAACCCATATGACAAGGTATTATGTGAGCACAATGAATTATTTGAATAATAAATTGTGTCAATACAGATAAATATATCTGAAGAAGAATCAGATAGTATTCATGGTTAGTCTCGTAGGCTAAGTGCAAAGCAAGAAGTAAGATTTGAAAATATTTTGAGTGGAAGTGATAATTAGAATAAAGCAAATGAGGAAATCAGAGCAGTCGAGCAACAGGGTAACGTTCAACTGATATCACAAGTGATTGACAACATGAGTGCTATTAAAAGGTCCTCCATTAATACAGGGCCAAGAGCTAAACATGGGGCAGAAGTTGATCGGCATTTAAAAATCTTTCCATCTTTTAAGTCACCTTCATTTAAGTGTGTCAGTGACCCTACAATTGCTCAAGATTGGCTACTGAAGATCAAAAAAATTTTGGATGGTATGATTTGTCCGAAAAATGGAAGAGTGGTGCTAGCTACTTTCATGCTAGAAGGCGAGAAGGTGGCGGCAGGCGCAGCATAAAGAAAAATCTTTGCTGACACCTCTTCCACAAATTCAGTAAGATGATTTTGTTAGTCTTCAAAAGATGAGTTTATTCCGCCTTCAGCTAGATTATTGCTGCAAAATAAATTATTCAATTTGATTCAAGGGTACAAAACAATTATGCAATATAAAGCAAAATTCACTTTCTTTTCAGATATGCACCCACTATGTCAACACCCTAGAAAGAATGTCTCTTATTTCTGCGTAGCCTTAGAGATCAGTTGTGATTGGCTTTGGTACCGTTTGAAATCAATGATTTCTCAGTTCCAGTTGAAAAAGCTGTACGGATTGAAAAATGAGCTGAATTTTTTTAGTAAACAATGGCAACCTTAGGCAAGCAAGCCAAAGGATTTTGACAAAGAAGAATACTTTCAAAGCAAGAAAAGTAAATCAAAAGATAAACAGAAATAGCCTCAAATAAAAAAGTTTATTTGTGAAAAGTGTGGAAAAAGATATTTTAGGCAGTGTTTATTGGGCTTAACGAAGTGCTACAAATGGGGACAGTCCGAGCATCTTCAAATGAATTGTCCAAAAAAAAAAGAAGAGAAACAACAGGCCACAGACATTTCAAGGATAGGAATAGCCCAGGAAATGTTTGAAAGTTAGTCACTCCAGCAAAACACAGTTTTTGGGAAAGCCTTCAGTACTAGCAAAGGGTGAAACTTCAGAACGAATAACATAACAGCAAGTAAAAACCCGAGCTTTTGCAGTTACTCCTTAAGAAGCCAAAGAAATTGAAAAAATGATTACAAGTAAGCTTCTAATTCAAGATCATTTTGGCACTACTTTATTCGATTCAGGTGCATCGCATTCTTTTATTTCAGATGAGTTTGTTGCCAATTTCCATATTGATATTTAACTCCAACTTTGTGTGTTATTATGCCTTCATGAAGTAGTTTTTATACAAATAAAAATGTGTCATGTGTGTTAATATTCACAACACGAAGCTAAAAGTAGAGTAGATTATAATACTAATTCAGATTTTGATGCCATAATGAAAGTGAATTGTTTGTAAAACATTTTGCTACAATTAAATGTTGGAAAAGACGAGTGACTCAATTTGCCTCTGAAGTGGTGAACTGATGTTACTAGCCAAAATTGCAATTGTTGAATAAAGATGTGCAAGAATTAAAAAACATTCCAGTTATTGCTGAATTTTTTTATGTATTTCCTTTAAAATTGTTAGAGTTATCACCAGAACGAGAAGTTGAGTTTGGTATTGATGTACAGCCAGGGACATCTACAATTTTCAAGACTTTGTACAAAATGGATCCAAAGGAATTGCAAGAAATAAAATGTCAATTACAGGAACTGATAGATAAGGGTCCTGTCAGGTCAAGCAATTCGCCTTGGAGTGCTCCAGTGTTGTTTGACAGAAAGAAAGATAGATCAATGCGATTGTGTAATGATTATAAAGAGCTGAACAAATATTTTTTACCTAAGATCGATAATATATTTGATCATTTAGAGGGTGCTACTGTATTTTCTGAATTAATTTGAGATCAGGATATCATTAGCTCATTGTTGAGGAGATAGATATAACTAGAATAGCTTTTAGAACCAGATGTGGTCATTATGAATTCTTAGTTATGTTTCTTAGCTTAACTAATGCTTCTGCTATATTTATAAACTTGATGAATAGAATCTTCAAGACTGATGTGGATCAGTTTGTCATTATTTTTATTGATGATATTCTAATATATTCAAAAACTGATGATGAACATGCTAAGCATCTTAGGATAGAATTGGAGCTATTGAGGCAGAATTAGTTTTATGTAAAATTGTCGAAATGTGAATTTTGGTTGCAAAGTATTACATTTGTTGGGCATATTATTAGTGGCCAAGGAATCTCAATAGATCCTCAGAAAATGAAACAATTTTGGAATGGCACTCCAAAGAATTTTACAGAGGTACGCAATTTACTTGGTTTGGTTGGATATTACATGAGGTTCATAAAAAGAGATTTCCACAGATAACTATGTCTATGTCCAAGCTGATGACGAAAGATGTCCAATTTGAGTGGAATGCAGAATGTAAGCACAATTTTCAAGAGTTGAAAATTTGACCACCGCTTTAATGTTAGCAATTCCATTAGGTACAGAAGGATTACAGATTTATAGTGACGCATCATTGTGAGGTTTGAGTTGCGTTCTAATGCAGAATAAAAAGAAGATAGCCTATGCATCTAGACAATTGAGGTCACATGAAAAGAATTATCTGACGCACGACTTGTAGTTAGTTGTTGAAGTGTTCGCTCTCAAGATTTGGAGACATTAATTGTATGGCGTGAAATGTGAAGTTTTTACCAATCACCATAGTCCGAAGTAAATTTTTACATAAAAAGAGCTGGATTTGAGTCAGAGAAAATGGCTAGGGCTGATCAAAGATTATGATTTGGATATACAGTATTATCCTGGTTGAGCAAATGTAGTTTTTAATGCATTGAGCTCTAAATCTACAAGTAGTGCAAGTTATAGTATTACTCAAGAGCTAGAGCTAACTAAAGAAATAAATATCTTGTAATTGGAGGTCAGAAAACCAGGTGATATGAGATATTTCAACTAACAATGCAACCAACTTTAAAAGATAAAATTAATGAAACTCATAGAGTTAGCAGCGAATATCTGAAACTTATAAAACAACTTCAATAAGAAAAAAGAGGGGTGATATGACAGTTGATGAAAATAGGGTAATCAGAAAAAGTTGCAAATATGGGTATCTGCTGATTCTGGGTTGAGATATTAAATGTTACATGAGGCCCGTCATTCAAGCTACACAATTTATCAAAGCAGCACTAAATGTAAAAGAATTTGAAAGCACTATTCCGGTGGCTAGATTAGAGAAAGATGTTGAATATGCATCTCAATGTCAAGCACGTCAAATTAAAAAGGTTAAGCATCAGAAGCCCGACAAATTGTTTCAATCATTGTCGATAAAAGAATGGAAATGGGAAGAAATTGCAATGAATTTTTTTATGGGATTTCCTCGATCCAAACAGGGTCACGACAGTATTTGGGTCGTTATTAACAGGTTAACCAAGTTGGATCTTTTCTTGTCAATCAGGCAGACATATTCAATGGAAAAATTGGTTAGATTAAATGTCAAAAAATTTATAAGATTGCATAGTGTTCCAAAAGTAATCATTTCGGACAAAGATGGAAGATTCACGTCCAAGTTATGTAACCAGCAAGGTTTGGATACAGAATTGTATTTTAGTACAGCATTTCATCAACAAACCAATGGACAATCTAAAAAAACAATTAAAGAATTGGAAGATCTGTTAAGATTGTGTTCTCGACTTTGAAGGCAGTTGGGAAGATTATATTCTTAAGATAGAGTTTGTCTGCAATAATAGCTCTCTGTCAAGTACCAAAATAGCTCATTATGAAGCACTGTATGGCAAAAAGTGCAGCACTCTAATGAGTTGGGTTGAAGTGGGTTAACAACAAATGTTAGGTTCTGACTTAGTTGATGAAGCTAAAGAGAAAATCTGAAATAGATTGAAAATGGCTCAGGATCGACAGCAAAAAATACTTTGACCCAAGCACAAAGAAGTCGAATTTGAAGTTGGAGATTTTGAATTTTTGAAATTTAGGACAATGAAAGGTACAATCAGATTTGGTCAGGAAAGTAAGTTGTCCCAGGTACATTGGTTCTTCTGAAATTATAGAAAGAATCGGTCAATTGCTTACACGTTAGCATTACCTGCTGATATATCAGATATTCACGATGTGTTTCACATTTCAATGCTAAAAAAAAGGTTTTAAATTCAAAGCAAAGGATTTCACATGAAGACATTGACGTGCAAAAAAAATTAATGAAAGAATTTTAGACACTAATTTTAAGAAATTGAGAAAGAAACAGATTTCTTTATCAAAATAAAGTGGAAGCACATGTTGCAAAGGAAGTTAGGTGGGAAAAAGAAGAAATGCAACAGAAATATCCTCTCGTGAAGTAAAGTCAAAAATTTTGAGGACAAAATTTTTATGAGGGGAGAGTTATAACTCCCAAAATTTGAGAACAAGTTTAAACGTTCCCCAAATTTTGTACCCTCAGAATCCATAACTCCCAAAATTTGAGAACAAGTTTGACAAATTTTAAACGTTCCCCAAATTTTGTACCCTCAGAATCCAACTGAATTATTTTTAATAAAATTATACGCTTCAAATCAATCAATTTGATATATAACACTGCATGAATTTATAATGGACTGAGATATAAAATTCAAAAGTTATAAGTTTAATTAAATTACAACAACAACAACAAACTTTCTTCCCAATAAGTGGGGCTGGCTACAAGAATCCTTTTTCTCCATTGTGTCCTATTAAGTGCCATATTTTCAATTAATTCTAATAGATTGGATCATTTTTTATACAATATGCCAAGTTTTTTTAGATCTATCTATGTTTTCTTTAACGTAAGTTGAATCTAAAATATCTACTCTCCAAATTGGATCATTAGACGGTCGACGTTTAATATAACCAAATCATCTAAGACGAATCTCTCTAATCTTCTCTGCCACCAGAGCTACACCAACCCTATCACCGCTATATTCATTTCACATTTTCTATCTAAGTGTCTAGCCACTCATCCACATAAGCATTTTCATCTCAGCAACACTTAAACTTTATTTTATACTTCTCTTTTAAAGGCCAACACTCTGCGCCACAGAGGATTGCAAGTCTCACCACCATCTTATAAATTTTTTCTTCAAGTCTAAGTGGTACTTTTCTATCACACAATAGGCCTGAAGCATTCCTCTACTTCAACCAACCAACTTGAATTCTACTAATAACATCCCTATCTATATCACCATCACTTTGAACAATCGACCCGAGATATCTAAAACGTTGGCATCTTTAAATGATTTGATCACCCATAGTTACAGCTCTGCTATTAGACTTAGTGCTACTAAAATTACATTTCATGTATTCAGTTTTAGATCTACTCAAGCGAGACCTTTGGACTCCAATGCAAACCTTCATAATTCAGATTTTTTCAGAACTCTAGTCTTACACACAAGAAGGATATCATTAGTGAAAAACATGCACCAAGGTACATCCTCCTGTAAAAGTCCAGAAAAAGCATCCATAACTAAAGCAAAACGATAAAGGCTTAAAGTCGATCTCTAATGTAATCCAATTAAAATAAGAAAATACTTGGTCGATCCTCATCCTGTTCGAACAAAACTAATGGCTACAGTATACATATCTTTGATGACTTGAATATAAGTTATATCAATATCTTTTTTCTCTATAACTCTCCAAAAGACTTCTCTTGGAAACTTATCAAAAGCTTTGTAGGAATTAATAAAAATCACATGTAGAACCTCCTTACCCTTTATGTACTTCTCCATCAAACCTCTCAATAAATGTAGAGCTTCCATGATGGACCTGCCCAGCATAATTCCAAATTGATAATGAGAAATCGTTGTATCTCATCTTAAACTATGTTTGATTACTCTCTCCCAAAATTTTAAAGCATGACACATCAGCTTAATTCATCTATAATTTGCACACTTGTGCATCACCTTTATTTTTAAAAATGAGAATCAAAATACTCTTCCTTCACAACTCAGACATCTTTTTAATTTTTAAAATAATATTAAACGTATTTAGTAAGCAAAAAAACTCTCAAATCTCCTAAATATTTCCACACTTCAATTGGGATATCATCAGGGCATATTGATTTTCCACTATTGGTTTTATTTAAAACCTCATCAACTATTTTTTTATTAATGCGACACTAAAAATAAAATGTTTAACTATTATTAACAATATTAAGATCACTAAGGTGGACTGTAGCCACCGACCTCTCGCGATTTTCAATCACTAGATTCAATTGAATGGCTGATAGAGGGAATGGATCACGCGAAATGTCGTGTCCAACTTCTCTCTCTCCCGAATTCTCCTCCATGATGTTGCAGTGGCTCAAATTATTATACCAGAGTGGGAGCAGGGAGGTGAGCGCAAAGCCCAAGAGCTGCAGCTCTCGAATTAAGGTTTCGGGACAAAAATGAAAGGTACGAAACTTATTTTAGAAACATTTGAGACATTTATTTCCTTTCTCTTGTTTTTGACTTAATGTTTACCACGAATTTGTGCATCTTCTCATTTCTGGTCATCGCAGCAGGTAGGGGTGTAAAAGAGCCAAGTCGGCGCACGAGCTGGCTCAAACTTACGAGTCGAGCTTATCGAGCCACGAGCTCGAGCTTGTCCAGGCTCAACTCGTACGCTCGTGAAGAGGCTCAATTAGCTTATTGTTAATAATTTCGATACATTTTTCGATGAACTTTTGAGGCATCCTTCTCTGGCCACCAATACCTTTTCCAGTCATCTATTGTAAAAATTGTATTTTTAGTTTGAGCTCCTGAGTTAGCTACTAACTTTATGAATTAAGCCTCAGCTCACAATTCAAGCTCGAGCTCACAATTTGGTAAACGATCAGGGCTCGATAAGAGCATGGTTCGAGCTCGACTCAACTCGTTTTCACCCCTAGTAGCAAAACGTCAAAATTATGTCGGAAGCATTGAACTTGATTTGCGAGCTTGCATAAAGATTTTAGCACGAAATTAGCGAAGATGAAGGTAGGATCGAGGTGTTAGAAGAAAAGGGGAGAATTTTAAGCGGGCTGAAGAAATGATGGGTTATGCTGAGATGCTCATTTGAGGCATGTGTTAGCATTTAAGTCGTGTTTTGGATTAATGCATATTACAAGCCAATTTTCATGATATCCTAAGTTGCTTAAAAATTCCAGGTTATTTAAATGAGGCGGCGAGATCGAGGCGAGCATGAGGAAACTCGTCGTAGGACTAGTCCGTCAAGTCAGATGAAATAATCTTGTGTTAACCTAAAAAAAAAATCTTCTATACGTTTTCATATGATTTTTCATTTGACACGAATGTATTTAGAATTTCCTACATATTTTGAATGACTTTCTGCATTGAATTTATAAATGCAAGTTGATTTCTTCTAATGATACACATGATGTGATCATGATATGATACAACTAAACATATGAAATTATTTTTCTACAAATATTCATTTGTCATAGTTCATGCATGAGATTTATGGAATGTCTATAATTGTTTGTTACAGGTAATATGCTTTAAGAAATATCACAATTTATGTTATCAGTAGACTATTACAAGAGTGTTTCAAGTACGTTATGCAAGGATGTGGCATTCCCAACTCCTGTTGTTCAGGCGGTGACGGAACTCTGGAAACCATTGTGAGCAGACGATGACAGAACATAGGGAACTAATAGTATCAGGGGGGTGTTGACCTCAATTTTCATGAGGTCTAGTCTTCCGTTTAGGGTTTAGGATCTAGCCTTAGGAATCTCCCTTCGACTATCTTAGAGCCTTAGAAGTGGGACCCGCCTCATTTTAAAAAAAATTGCAACCCGCTTCTGTACTCTTTTGTGGTTTCGCGTGTGTGGTATCGACTTCTAACACTTAGAAGGATGAAACCAACATGAGGAA